>NC_060279.1:60586426-60702167 GCF_021613505.1 Equus quagga
TGATGAAGGCGGTGTGGTACTGATGCAAGCTTTACTGATGAAGGCGGCGTGGTACTGATGCAAGAGTAGGCAGAACAACGCAACAGAACAGAACCCAGAAAAGGGCCCCTGTGTACACAGACACTACATTTATGACAAAGACAGATGCTACCGCAGAGTATTGGGGAAAGGACAGTCTTTTCAATTAATGGGGACGGGAGAACTGGATATCCACAGGGAAAGAAAGGAAACTGGCCTCTATCTTACACCTTATCCCAAACTGGAAACTACCCGAATGTCCAACAGCAGTAGAGTGGGTAAATGCACAGTGGTGTGCTCACCCAATGACATAGCACACCACTGTGAAATGAGCATCCTTTAGCTGTACCTCACGTGGTCTAAATTCACAGACTGAATACTGAGGAAAAGAAGCCAGGCATGAAAGATGACATTCTGCGTTATTTCATTTATATAGAGTTTTTAGAATACAAGCAAAGCTAAACAATAGAGATCAAGGATGCATACTTAGTAAAACTATAATGAAAAGCAACAATATGATTGCCATCCCAGAATAATGACTCATTTGGGCAAGGTGAAGGCGTTATAAAGGACAGGGGGCACAGGAAGGGTTTCTTGACTTAAGTAGTGGTTGCATTGTGTTTGTTTTATAATAATTGAGCTGTACAGTTAAATTTCATAACTTTTCACAGTTAAAAAACAGTTTTGATTTTTTAATCCACTTGAGTTATGGATTTAAGGCTAGAAATAAAACCTTCAGTCTTTTGGAGGAAAATATTGGAGAATATATTTATGGCCCCAGGACAGAGAGGGTTCCTTGAACAAGGTATAAAATGCACAATTACACCAAACGAAAGATTGACAAATATCTGTAAGAGAGAAGTTGCTGGAAACAGCATTAAAAGATAAACCAGAGATTAGGAGAAAATCTTTTCAATACATATAAACAACAAAAGGTTAGTACGCAGGAAATATAAAGAACTTACATATATTAATATATGAGAACATAATAATCTTTTCTATTAATCAGAGACAAAAATAAAAATCTCAGTGAGATACTATTTCATGCTCATAAAATTGGCGAAAATTGCAACGTGTGGTAATATCGATGTGGAGAATGGGATCTGTTATATTGCTGAAAGGTGTGAAAATGTGTACAAACTCTGAAGGGAATTTGGAAATGTACTGAAACTGAAAATGCACTTTTCCAAAAACCCAGGTTATCTGTCTCTGAAACTTGACCGAGAGAAATTCTTACACACACCTGTAACGAGACAGGGCAAAGGGTGTTTGGCACTCAAGTGTCCATCCAAAGGAGGATGGGTAAATAAATCACAGTATTTTCAAAAATGGAATATACTCTATAGCAGTTAAAATGAAAAAGATTCTACGTGATCCCTATGGATAAATCTCAAAAGCTTAATAATGAGAGATGGAAAAAAGTAAGTTGCAAAAGAATAAATGTATCATTTTATGTGTGTGTATTTTTTTTAAAGCATGTCCTACATATCTAGGTAATAAAAACAAAAAGCACATACAGAAAGAACACATATCAACCTCAAAATAGTGTTTACCTCTAGGTAAGGAGAGAGGGAGGGAAATGGAATCCAGAAGGGTCACAAAGATGACTTCAGCGGTGTCATGTTATATTTCCTTTAAAGAAAATATGAATTGAATGTGGCAAAATAATTTCTTTGTTTAAATCTGTCTGGTGTCTATCTGTGTGTTTGTCTTGTCAATTTCTGTATGTTTTAAGTACTTCAGAATTCCAATAAAAATAGAATAGAATAAAACAGAGAATAATATGCCATTCTCTGAAGAGTGGTGACACTACAATCTTGTACACATCAGTTTCAATATTTTATTTTGTTCAAGTCCCGAGGCTCCCCTGGGAACACGTGTGGGGTAAGAATAGAGGCTGCAAGGCCCCCAGGTGGGTCTGGGCCGGCCCCCAGCCTGCACTTCCCTTGGCGGTTCCTGAAATGCAGCGCCAGGCCAGGTGTGCACATGAGTGCCCGCCTCTGTTTAACTCCCCGCCTGCATCTTCTCCCTTTTCTGGCCTGCTCAGTCAGCGGCTGTGCTTCCTCCTGTGAGGGCCTACTTTGCACCACCCTCCAGAGTGACACGCATTTCACTGAGTGGTAATTGCTGTTTATGTGTCCGTCTCCCCTACAGCCTGGGAGCCCCAGGGCAGCGGCGGTCTTTTCATCTACTGGTACCTAGGAAGTGACAACAAACAGAGGCTGAATTGAAAAGCACCCTGTGCATGCCAGCTCCTGAGATGTTGGTGATTTTGGTAAGCTGAGGGTGTGGTCCTGGGGTTATTCTGTACCTCCTCCGCTGGGAGCCCTGGGATGGGTCTCTTGTAAGTGGGTCTCTCCGTGAGTCCAGTGCGCTGTGTCCTCCGAGGAGGAGGGAGCCCAGAGCGAAGTCTGTGCCCCTAGCCTCTCCTCTCTGATTTACACATCACACTGAATGGTGTGAACACTAACACTGACGCTGCTCACGTTTATGAATACCTCTGTACACGCCCAAGGGGACCACACCAACATGAAAATAGTCATTACATCAAACTGGGGAAATTATATTTTTCTCCCTATTTTCCAAGCTTTCTGCAATATGGTTTTATTGTCCTAATAAAAACTTATAAAGAACATAAAAACCCGATTTCATCTAAGGATGGCAAGTGTTCCAAGGTTTCAAAAGATTTAATTCCTCACCCTTCAAATTTTCCCTTTGAAATAACCAATAAATATATAATGAGAATATATGCAAAATTAGAATATATATACGTATATATACCATTAGAATAAATAATACCTAAATAATACAAGTGACAGTACAATGAATGAGCCAAAAATTATATGCTATTTCTGCAAGCAATTCTGCAGACAGTATGAAAAAAGTAGATTTCAGGTTTTCATGCTCAGGGGGGAGGCCCATGATCCGTATGTCTATACTCAGTGATTTTGATTCAGACCACAGTTTTGGGAAACACTAAGACAGGAGAACAAATTATTCTGGAGTTCAGTGCCTACTTAAGAAAAGCAACTGTGATGTAAGTGTAGGAATCTGAAAATCAGAGAGGAGAAGGGTGGGGACAAACAGAGGGACAAGAGGGCTGCCCACAGCATGGCCAGAAGGAGCTTGACCTCCCTGATGCAGAGGGAGCTACTAGCTAAGTGAAGACATTCAGGGGACACCTGGGAGGGCTCTGTCTATCTAGAGCAGGAGGGACAGAGGAGGAAAGCAGGGCCCCCGGCCACCTCCACAAACCTGGGGACGCCACACCACCTCCGTCCCAAGATGTTACTGATCTTGCCACCTGTACAGAAGGCAGGTCCCCAAGCAAATCAAAACCCACCTCCATAAAGGCAGTTTCCCATTTTTCTTGAACCCAATTATTTGGACAAGGACCCATTCAGACTCTGCCAAAACTCGCTCTTCTCCCAACAATGGGCAAATAGACCTTCTCTCCAAGAATGAGAAATAAGAGAGAAATCACCGGACCCCTGAGACAAGGATCACTCCAAGATAAAACCGCAATGATACAGACAAAATCAAAAGAGACAGAACTCAAGAATTCCTTTAATTTATTTCCTCAATAAGTTGTTTAGCAATTACATGGCTCATATGAAAAAAATCAAAAAGTATCACTTTTAAGCAAAAACGTATTATTGAAATAAAATATAAAAGGCAGTGGGTAGTAAATTGTTTAATGCTGAACTTTCAATTGATCAGATTTACCCACTTGAGAAATTCTCCTTGGAGTTCTCTGCCCTGAGGCTTACCTTCCCCGCATCCACCCCCAGACTGAATTTAGTTAATTGGGCTAAACCCAGCTAAGCCACTAGCCAAGCCACTCTCCTGCTTGAAAATACTACGTGGCTCCCAACTGCTACTGAGGCCCCACACCCGAGGACGGCACTCGAGGCCACCCTCGCACAATTTAGCAAAGCTTGCTCAAACTCGACCGAACTCTTTGCTATTGCCTGTAACTAAGCCATACTTCCCCGCTTCTGTGAATTGGTTCATGATGACCCTTCCCCATAAAAAGTCCTTCCCTCTCATAACCATCTAATAATTAGGACATTCATGGAACTCTTCCATGTGTCAGGTTCTTATTAAGTAATGGAGCTTACTAAGTGCCACTAAGTATGACACTTACATACATAAACCACAAACCAAAACCACCACTCATTTGTAGACTGCCTACGTGTCGGGGCATTTGTCTAAGTTCTGACAAAACAACATGAATTATACAGATAAACCCTCTTCTAAGGGAGGGTGGTGAACAGGTGACACTTAATAAACAACAATAACTATACTTACACAGATTGAAGTCAGCTGTCTGCAAGCCAAGGAAGCAGGAATGGAAGCCTGCCAGAACTTGTTGGCCATGGTAAGACTTTGGCTTTTACTCCAACAACATTGAGAAGCCACAAGATGGTTTGGGACAGAAGAATGACAGGATGTGACACATTACAAAAGGGTAGTTCTGGCTGTGAGTCAATGGTGGGAGCAGGGTAGCATCTAGCCAGCTATTTCACAGTCCAGGTGAGAAGTGATGGTGGCTTGGACCAGGGTGAGAACAGTGGGGGTGCGGGGAGAAATGGTCACACCCTAGATGTATTTTGAGTGTAGAGCCCATGAAGCTGGCTGTGGATTTCATACGTGGTATGAAAGAAAGGAGAGTCGAGGATGACAGCAAAGTTTTTATCTTCAGCAACACAAACGATGGAATTGTCCAAAACTGAGATGAGAGAAAGTTCTGCAGGAGTTTGAGCGGGTGGGGAGGATGGGGAGTTTGGTTTTGGACATATCAGGATTCAGATGCTAAGAAGATATCCAAGAGAAGAGGCCCAGTAGGCAGTTGGGTGTCTGAGTCCAGAGTTTAGGGGACGGTCTGGAACAGAGACGTACACTGGGAAAACGTCAGGGCATCATTAAATGAGATTCCCAAAGTTGTGTGCGTGGACCGAGAACAGAGGTCCTAGGCCCAAGCTCCAGGCCGGTCCAGCGTTTATATGAAGGGCAGGGAAATGAAGAGGGAACAGCAGAAGAGACTCCAAAAGCCCAATCTGAGAACTGGGAGGAAACTGAAAGTGTGGCATCCTGGAAGCCACATGAAGGAGACGAAAATGGTCACTTGTGCTAAGTGATGCCACTAAGTCAAGGAAGATTTGGACAGAGAACTGATCTTTGGGTTTTGCATCATGTAGGTGATTGGTGGCCATAACCCAAGCAGTTACAATAGGATGACAGGGACAACAGCTTGACTGGAGCTGGTGCAAGAAAGAAAGGGAGCAGAGGATGGAGAGAGAAGTGGACAAGCTGTGCGAGGAGCTTGTTCCAAAGGCAGGCGGTGAAACGGGTGGGAGCTGAAAGGGGGATGTGGTTTCAAGAAGAGGCTATTGGGGGCCAGCCCTGTGGCATAGTGATTGGGTTCATGTGCTCTGCTTCAGCAGCCTGGGGTTCACAGGTTTGGATCCCAGGCACGGACCTATGCACCATTCATCAGGTCCTGCTGTGGCAGTGTCCCACATTCAAAATATAGAGGAAGATTGCCACAGATGTTAGCTCAGCGACAATCTTCCTCAACCAAAAAAAGAGGAAAATTGGCAACAGATGTTGGCTCAGGGCCAGTCTTCCCCACCTCCCACCCCAAAAAGAAGAAGAGGCTTTTGTTTGGTTTTGTTTTAACCAGAGATATTATAGCATGTGTGTGTGCTGAGAGGAATGGCTAAGTAGATAGAGATCTGCTAATTGCAGGAGAAAGGATAATTACAGAATATTTTAACAATTTACAGTGGAGGAAGCTCAGAATCAGAGAAATGAAGTGATATCACTAAGGCCACACAGCCAGTTGGCTGTGGATCAAGATTCAGAGCAGGTCTGCCTGGCTATAGTCTGCATTCTTGATGATTTCCCCTATTTGATTCAAATCCTCCCCAAATTCAAGTTCAAGTCCACATCTCCCTTCATGTAGTTTTTTTCAAACATCCAAGTGAGAAGTGATCTCTGATTCCCGCCTCTGACCTCTCATACCATCTAATCTTGTTTTTTTATTACAGCTATCATTTCCTGTCTATTGTAAGTGCCTTGAAGGCAGAGACTGTGCATTATAAACTTCTTTATCCTTCCCACCTCTAACACAGTGCCAAGTGCACGGAAGGACCTCCATCAATGTTTGCTCCAGGCGGGCAGGTGGGAGGGAGTGAGCACAGTAGAGAAGGAGAGAGGGGGGATGCGTTCTCCCCAAGACTCCTCACAGGGTTGAACCCTCATATATTACGGCCTGTTTATTCTGCCCCAGACTCAGGGAAGGTATTTACTTCAAACTTTCCTCCCAGGAGCTGCTGCCTCTTTACTCACGTCTCTAACTGTTTTCTGGATCTGCTCCAGACCCACCACTTTCTGTTAATAATAAATCAGACACTCAAATGCTTGGCAAAGGGGAAGGCCTTCCACGTGTGCACCTGTTAGGTCAAGAACCACCTGGAGAGGAGTTGCACCATCTGCTAATTGTGCTGGGAAGAAGCTGCAGCTGGGGCCTGTGCATTTCAATTCACAAGCCCCTGTAGGTCTCCTGCTCAGAGCCAGATCCTGTGCTGGGCAGATGGGATAATAAGAGGAGCCAGATACTGTTCCTGCCTTCATCGGGCTCATGATCTCACCAGGAGGTGACGGCTAACAGCAGTGCCTGCCATGTGCCCTGACGGGGAAGTGCTGGCCCCTGTGGGAGTAAAGACAGGCACAGTGGCTTACCCCTGGGGGGGTGGTCTGGGATGCCCCATGGTGAAGTGAGCTTGTTATCCCAGCTGGCTACCCCTCCCTGCAGCATCAGCTCCCAGATCCACATCCACTATAGCTCACTGTGACCTTCCAGCCACAGTCAACCACGGATACCAAACCCCAGAGAGCATCAGGCCAGCCAGGACCACTGTTGGGCCCAGAGCAAGACCATGCCTGAGAATGCCAACCCCAGCCTCTCAGGAAGGAAGGCACATTCTGGCACAGCCCTGAGAAGTAACACCTTACTTGTCACTCAATGATAGTAGGCACAGGGAAAGGAGAAAGTCACTCTTCAGAGCTTCTCAGTTTCTTTGGCCAATGCGGAGAAGAGCACGGTAGCAGAGGAGAAAATCCCTAAGAAGGACCCTGGATCTTTCTGGAGGTGCCACTGAGAGGAGGCA
Organism: Equus quagga; assembly: GCF_021613505.1. Classification (NCBI taxonomy): domain Eukaryota; kingdom Metazoa; phylum Chordata; class Mammalia; order Perissodactyla; family Equidae; genus Equus; species Equus quagga. The sequence goes on from NC_060279.1 coordinate 60,593,620, forward strand.
TTGAAAAACAGAGCTGGATATGTCAGGGCAGCAAAGAAGTCCATCTAGAAGGACAGTCATCAAATCGTGTGGTCTTTGCAAGGTCCCTGCAGGGCAAGGAATAGGGTTCCTCCAGCTTTAAATTTTCTGTTTTACTTGTAAGACGTCATAAGATTCTCTTTGAAGAAATCTTTCTATCTCTTATTTAAAATCGTTTTTCTTTTTTTCACAAATTTGGAAACTAAGACACAGAAAGGACAAGATACACATTGAAAGTCACACAGAAAGTTACTGGTGGAAAAAACAAAGTTTTCTGATTCTTAGCACAGAGTTTCTGGATCCAGCCTCTGAGGCTGGGTAAATTAAGTGCAAACAACCCTCAAAGGGAGCCAATCTGGTTGTCTGGGGTTCCAGGGACCACCAAATAGGCAAGAGGGTTACCTGAGCTGAGAAAGGCAATGGATCCAAGAAAGGAATTAACTGCCCTGACTAGAGAAGTTGGGCAAGGGTCCCTCCTGCCTGGAGAAGGAGCTGGAAAGATTCATACATTTCTGTTGGATTGAGCTCTGGTGTTGCTCAGGCCAGTGAGTTCACATGAGTCAGGATCACAGTCAGCCGTTGAAGTCACCAGGACACCCTATCCCCATCTTTCTCTCCCCAACACAGATTTCAAAGCTCAGATCTAGGGGCTGGCCTGGTGGCGCAGCAGTTAAGTTTGCCTGTTCCACCTCTCAGCAGCCCGGGGTTCGCCGGTTCAGATCCCACGTGCGGACATGGCACCACTTGGCAAAAGCCATGCTGTGGTAGGCCTCCCACATGTAAAATAGAGGAAGGTGGGCATGGATGTTAGCTCAGGGCCAGTCTTCCTCAGCAAAAAGAAGGAGGATTGGCAGTAGTTAGCTCAGGGCTAATCTTCCTCAAAAAAAAAAAAAAAAACTCAGATCTAGTCTCTCCTTGTTGAGGCCTGATAGGTCAACACTATCTGCTCCTCTATACCATTCCACCACCTACATATTGGGGACAAGATAATGAATCAGACACAGCCCCAACCTGGATGCTCAGGGAAAGGGAGTTGATACACAAAGAAACAAGCACAATACAGGATATCACATTATAATTATAATTATACACATTATAATAGAGGTTTAAGAGCCCAGAGGTTGAAGACGTCTCAAGAGATGAACCCAGAAATTGCACAGCCAAGCAGTTTCCCTTGGGTTCTCTCAGACTTTGGTATTGAATGAGCCCCGGGGCCTCCCTTGGAGCACTGTGAATCAGAGAGTTCTTTCTAAAGCCCAGATCCAACATCGCTCTTCTGTTTGAATCCCTTCAATAGAGTATCCTTTATGTCTCTGGTAACTTTCTTAGCTCTGAAGTCTACTTTAGCCAATACAGTTGGCCCTCCATATGCACAGGTTCTGCATCCGTGGACTCAACCAACCACGGATGGTGTACTAAGACTAAGGGACTTGAGCATCAGAGGATTTTAGTATCCATGGGACAGGGGCTGTCCTGGAACCAATCCCCTGCAGATACTGAGGGACAACCATATTATTATAGCCACTCCTGCTTTTCTTTGATTAATGATACATCTTTTTCCATCTTTTACTTTCAATATGCCTGTATCATTATATTTGAAGTGAGTTTCTTGTAGACAACATGTAGTTGGGACATGATTTTTAATCCACTCTACCAATCTCTGTCTTTTAATTGGTGTATTTAGACCACTTACCTGTAATGTAATCATTTACATTTAGAGCTTAAGTCTGCCATATAATTTATGTTTTCTGTTTGTTCTTTCTGTTTACGTTTCTGTTCTCCTTTTCAAGCCTTCCTATGGATTACTTAAACATTCTTTAGAATTCCATTTTAACTTATCTATAGGGTTTTTGAGTGTATCTCTTTGTATATCTTTTTTAGTAGTTGCTCTAGGTACCACACTATATACAAATAAGTTATCATAGTCTATTGTGTCATCGTTTGATCAGTTTGAATGCAGTATAAAAATCTTAACTCCTTCTTTATTACTTTGCCTTCCATTTACAATATAATTGTCTTAAATATTTCCTCTACATACATTTACAATCACGTTAACCAGTGTTATAATATTTGCTTCAAGCTTCAAATATAATTCAGAAAACTCTAGAGGAGAAGGAAAGTCTGTTGTATCTACTCGTATTTTTGCTTACTGTCTTCTTATCTCCTCCCTGATATTCTCAGATTCTTTCCTTTATCATTTCATTTCTGTCTAGAACTCTCTTTATCTATTCTTTTAGGGTAGGTCTGCTGATGACAAATTCTCTTAGTTTCCTTTCATCTAAGAATTTCTTGATTTTCCTCTCGGCTCCTAAAGGATATTTTTTCTGGATATAGAATTGCATGTTGACAATTCTTTTCTTTCAGCACTTGAAAAATGTTGTGCCACTTCCTCCGGCCTCCCTGGTTTCTGATGAGAAATTCTCTGTCATTTGATTTGGGTTTTTTCCCTACAGATAAGATATCATTTCTTTCTCCCTGTTTTCAAGATTTGGTCTTTGTCTTTTTCAGAAATTTGAGTATGATGTTTCTTGATGGAGATTTCTTTAGGTTTATCCCGTTTGGGATTTACTCAGCTTCTTGACTCTCTAGGTTTGTGTCTTTTGTCAAATCTAGGAAGTTTTCAGCTGTTATTTCTTTGAGTGGTTTTTTTTCAGGCCCACCTTCTTTCTCCTCTCCTTCCAGGACTTCAATTACACAAATATTTGATTCTTTTAATAACCCCACAGGTCTCTGAGGCTCTGTTCTTTTGTTTTCAGCCTGTTTTCTCTCTGTTGCTCATATTGGGTAATTTCTATTTGTATATATTCTAGTTCACTGATTCTTTCCTCTGTTCTCTCCATTCTGCTGTTAAGCCCATCATTGAGCTTTTTATTTCAGCTATTTTATTTTTCAGGTACAAAACTTACATTTGGTTCTTCTTTTTGTCTTCTCTTCTTTACTGAGATTTTTCATCTCCTTGCTGAAACTTTCTACTTTTTCAGTCATTTCAAGCGTTTTTGTAATTGTTCGTTGAAACATTTTTTGATGGCTGTTTTAAAATCTTTGTCAGATAATTTTAGCATCCCTATCATCTCAGTGTTGGCATTTATTGACTGCCTCTTTTTATCCAGTTTGAGAACCTTCTGGCTATTGGTATGATTTTGGTTTCTGTTGAGACCCAGACCTATGTTGGCTATTTTGTTATGACACTCTGGAACTTATTTTAACCTTCTGTTTTAGCTGGCTTTTTCTGGCACTGCTCTGGTAGGGGAAGTGGGGCACTGTATCATTACTGCCAGGTTGGGTTAGAAGTTCAGGTTTCCTACTTGACCTTTGTTGACAACCAAGAGGGGTCTCCTTACTCCTGTTAAATGGGTGGGAGTTCCATCTTCCCAGTACAAGTCCATTGATATTGCTCAGTCTGGGAAGGGTAGAAGTGACTCATTACTGCTCCCCCTTGGTCAGCGGTGACCTCCACTGACACCATGGAGCGTATCATCTTGTTACAGATGGGCAGTGGTCAGAGTCTTGACTCTCTGACAGGCCTCCTTTGGCACTAACCGGTAGGGGTGGGGAGAGGCATTTTATTATTCCCATTAGGGGTGGAAGTCCAGAGTCTCCACTTGGTCTCCACTGCACAGGACAGGAGGCTTCTTATTACCACCCAGCAGGGACAAAAGTCCTCACTTGAACTTCTCTGGCATCACCAGGCTATGGTTCCTCCGTACCCTCATCACTTCTGTCTTCTGATGAAGACAGAAGTCTAGGTAGCCTGCTTGGCCTTTGCTGGCATAGATGGGGATGGAGCCACTGTTTTTTCTGATGTGTTTGGCTAGAGTAGAGTGGTTATTGTATTAAAGTTCGCTGTCTTGTTAGGCTGTCTCTTTTTCTGGTCCTTTAACTATAGAGAACAGACTTTTATTAGGGACTTTTTTGTTTGTACCTATTAGTGTTGCTGAGTTACTAGATTCTTCAACTACAAGTCTGGGATAGATGAAGCAAAGAGAAAATTCAAGGAACACACGATTGTGCCATTGCTTAGGTCCTGATATCCCTAGCTGGTTTGCCTTCTTTCTACCTTTCAGAGTCTTCTTACATTTGTCTATAATAGTCAGAGTCTCTAGTTTTACTTAGCAAGAGGAATAGGGAAAAGTACATCCACTCCACCTTCCCATGAGTGGAACGTAACTAGATTGTGTTTAACAGTAAATATGCATTTGTTTCTAATCTGATTTTTTGTCATTCTATCATGATGTAATTGCTTTAACTAAAACATTTATTAAAAATCAGACTTATAAAGCATCTTTCTTAATGCCATACGTATGACAAAATGTGGTCATAGTAACTTGGTGGTTTTCACAATGGGCCTTAGAATCCACAGCTTTCATTCAAATTCTCATTCTCCCCCACACTAAAAATTGTTTCTTATTTATTTTTGAATATTTTTATTAGAGCATAATATACATACAGTAAAAGTGATCCAGTTTTAGTGTACAGTTCTGTGAGTTTTGACAAATGCATACAGTGGTACAACCACCAACACAATCAAGATACACAACAGTTTCAATTCTTATTGTAAAACTAACCAACAAGCAAAAACTTCCATGCCTCCTTAATACCTTCAGGATTTAGTCCAGGCTCCTTTCCAGGGCTCTGGCCTCTGCCCCCAAGAGCCTAGAGTCTCATTGGAGAATTAAAGAGGTTGGATGGAGTGATTTTCAGCTTCAACTCTGCCCCAGTATGCCTGGATTTTTCTCGCCCTCTAATTCAAGGTGGGTGGAATAGGTGTGTGCTGCACTAGAGGTACCAAAGGCAGTGGAAGCTCAGAAACAAGAGATACCTGGAGCTCCTTCTGTCCATCAACTCTGATGTTCTCTGTTATTTTGTTGAAAAACAAACCACTCCAAACTTAATGGCTTAAAACAGCAAACATTTACCGTCTTTCATAATTCTGTGGCTCAGCTGGGCAGGTCTCCTGGTCTAGGCTCTCTCAGTTGATCTCTGTGGTTAGCTGGCAGCTCGCCTGTGCTACATGGTCTTGGAGATCATCGCTCACGTTGCTAGTGGCCAGCAGTCTGGCTGGTCTAAGGGGGCCTCAGCTGGATTTGCTCATCTTGGCTCCACACAGTCTCCCATGCTCCAGAATGCTAGCTCGGGCATCTTCCCTTGGTAGTCTCAGCGTTCCAAAGGGCAGCAAGAGAGTGTGAGCCCCAGTGTGCAAGCGCTTTTCAAGTCTTTGTTTGCATCACATTGTCTAATGCCCCATTGAGCAAACTACATGCAGATTCAAACGAGTGGAGAAAGACTCTATTGCTTGATGAGAGGGAACACAAAGTCACATTGCAAAGGGAAGTGAGAAAAAGTTGAGAGGGATTTTTGTGGTCATTTTTACAAACAATCTACCACTTTGTGCTAGAGCGAAAGACAACAGGGCATGGAGACCATCCTTGATGACCAAGGCAGAAACCCACAGTGGATATGGACAGGGCCTGGGGTTAGTCCTCCACTGCCATAGACCTGCTGCCAGCACGCCAGGGGGAAGCCCTGGGCAGCTGGGTGCCCAATATACCGCAGCCTTCCTGGCTCTAGTTCAGGCTGTCTCCACTTGACCAATCACCAGAGCTTACTACCTGGGCCCCCTGTCTCTATTCTCACTCCTCCTACCATTGATCCATGCTGCACCCAGAGGAAATCTTCCAAAATGCTCTCCTTCCTCTCAGAAAAGAAGTGATGCTCCTCCCCTTTTACATACTGAAAGGCCATGTGGTTGAGTGGTTAACGCACAGGCTTTGGAATCTAACAGGGCTGCTTTTAAGTCTGGATTCAACTATTTACTCTATGGGTGAGTGTTAACCAACCTTGCTAAGCTGCTGTTTCTCATCTGTAATATGTGGTTAAGTGTCTCGCACAATACCGGGCACATGGTACAAGGCACCTTTGATCATGGTCCCATCCCAGGCCGTAGCACAAGTGGCATCCTGACCCAGAGGGGAAGAGGCCCACAGCTTCCAGGGTGGCCAAAACAGAAGGGGATTGTTTTCTTTGCTAAGTTTTAACTTGCAACAGACAGAACCCTTGCTGCAAAGTAATTTATTTGTTGCCTCCGGGCTCATGCTTGGAAGGGCTTCCTGCTCTGTTCCAGGCTGATTTTCCAAACATTAACATATGTCAAGAGCTCACACAAAGCCGAGGATGTAAAATGGCTCTTCAGGAGCAGGCAGAGATAGGGCAGTTCACGGGGCCAGGGGAGAGACAGGAGGCAAAGGCTCTCGACCAATCAGGGTGGGACTGCGGAGCAGAGGGAAGGTGAGTGCCGAGCCCAGGGTAGGAGGTGGGGCACAGGGCTCCAAGGGGGAAGGATGGGTTTGCCCAATGAGAGTGGCATCAGCTATTTTACAGAAACCACCTACTAAGTGCTAACTTCTTTATACACACCCCATTCAGTCTTCTCAAAACCCATGTAAGGTTGGTATTACTCATTTTACGTGGAACTGAAGCTCATAGATGTTACATCATCTCATAGATACAACAAGCTCATAGATGAACAGCATAGATGTTGTTCAAGTTCACACAGGTAGCACAGGACAGAGCTGGGATTCAAATGTGGATCTGTTTGATTCCAAACACCACACCCTTTTCCCCAGACCTCTCCTTCCTGGTGTAGTCTACACTGTCAGAGGACAGAGCGTCTTTACTCTTTTAAGTGGTTCCACTTCTTAACAGATTGAGAAACTGAGGCTCATAAAGATTCAGCAAGCTTCCCAGCTCACAGGACTATCATGAGTAGAGACATGACTGGGATCTGGGTCTGCGGGATCCCAGAGACCCAGACCTTGAAGTCGGTCCTCATGAAACCCTGGCTCATGGCTCCTACCTGCCTTTCTGTCTGTCTGTCCATCACGTTGAGAAGTCTGACAGATGTCTGCCATCACACTGCTCTCAGCATTCATCTACCTGGATCCTTGACCTCTTGGGCTCTGACAGCCGTGTGTCCAGCTATTTTCCCAGGTTCAGACCTAAGAAGCAGTTGACATCTTTTGTCCACCTCCTGTGTTCCCAAACTGATGGGTTCCTCTTCACAGCCTTGCACATTTAACTGTTCCTCATTCATTTACAATGAAAGGTCCAGATGCAACCTCTGCAGCAGACACTGCATGGGTTGCTGGGAATGTGAAGACAAATAACAGAATCCCTGCCCTCAATAAGAATATATTCTACAGGGAGGCAAAAACATGGGGAGATGATCACAGGGCAATGGGCTCTGCCTGCCTCCCCATACCTTCCACCCCTTCAAGGAAACCCTGCCCCTTCCTATGGACAAAGTGGGACTTGGCATTTTCAAACAATCTTGCTGGCTGTGCTGTGGACAATGAATTCAAGGGGACACAGGAAGTGTCAGGCTGCCATGCAGTTAGGATGCTGAGAGAATATGGCAGTCAAAGGCGGATGAGGGACCCAGCAAAGGATACAGTGAGGACAATGGAGCCAGGAAGTATTAAGAAGGTTGTATGAAGAGTGAACAGTACTTGGTGACTGGTTGGAAGGGGTGAGAAGCCACAGAAGGAGCTGGTAGGAGTGATGGGTTTGGCGGCTGTGTTCAGATTTGAGCCTGGGGCAAAGGAGGTGAGTTGAATTACATGCGGAGCACAGAGTCCTCTGCAAATGCAAACCTTTAACTGGCTAATAGGAATCTACTGAAAAGAAAAAGAAATAATTACCACCAAGCCACAGTTCAATACATCCTGGGCTCATTGCTCTGATTGGCTTGACCTCTGAGAGGCAAGACATTGTCATTGCAAGTGAGGAAGTGGAGGTTACTCTGGGATTAAGATGCATACAACCTGAATGTTTCTGGCTTTTGTCAAAGACAAAAGAAAGGGGCATGCTTAGTGTTTAACCAGAATTTTATTCAACTTCTTTTTTAAACAGGAAGGCGATGCATCTCAAAATCTAAGGGCATCTAAGGAAGAGAAGCTCAGGGTGCTTCCTCGAAGTGCACAGAGACCGAGAGGTTACAAACACTCCTGCACGAACGGGGCATCAGGAAGACCTTCGAAAGCCCTTCGATGCTTGCAGGAGAGACAAGTGACAATGGGGAAACTGAGGTCCAGATGGTTTGAGCTGCTCAAGATCTCACTCTCAACCACTGGAGGCAGCCCCCAGGTTGGAGTCATTCTGAGAAGCAGGATAGCAGAGGGGACAAGTGTATGAGACCTGCATGAGTCCAAAGTCAGATCTCTTGGGCTCTGATAGCCATGTGTCCAGCCTGTCTCCTCCAGTTCAGACCTAAGGAGAGGGTGAAATCCTCTGTCTACTTCACAGCCTTCCTCACTTAACCACTCTTCATTCATTCACAACTAAATGTCCAGATAGCACTTCTGTAGCAAACACCGAGTGGGTTGCTGACTCATCTCCTCTAAGCCCCCTCCCCTTTCACATCTGATAAATGGGAACACACTAGTACCTGCCTCTCTCACAGAGGGGCTGGGATGAGACAATAGGATGAAGCACTTTCTACAGCATCGCATGTGTAGTGAAAACACAGTAAATACTGTCTCTCACTGTTTCCAGCCTCCCCCGCCACTTGTGCCCACCCTGCAGTCTCAGTGATGGAAAACTCAGCCTTCATTCACAATGGACACAGTTTGACAACATGGGCAAGGAGGGTCCCTGCTCTAAGGAATCTCACGTGCAGTGGCGACTGTGGTCTGCTCCCAGCAGCCTTTGCACAGGGGCTGCATGGATTTCTGCAAAGGAAGAATATGGCAGAGAGGAGAAGGTGTCAGCAAAAGAGAAAAGAGCAATCCTCTTACAAAGGTGACTTTTTGGTCTCTTCAGACCCTCACCCTCTCAGGGAAGAAGAGGAAAGGCTTCCGACACACTTTGATGCAGACACACGGACAAATCAGAGGCCAGGGCTCTACCAATTGCCCTTTTCAGCCTCATCTCAAAAGGCCAGCCAAGTGTCCCTCTAAGGGTGTCTGCTAATCCAGTGCTGTGTAATCAACCACCCCAAAACTTAGTAGCATAGCCAACAACTACCTAACATGCTCACAGATTCTGGGGTAAGGAATTCAGAAGGGCACAGAAAGGATGGCTTGTCTCTGCTCCACAATGTCTGAGACTTCAGCTGGAACGACTCAGATGGCCACGAATGACTTGGAATCATCTGAAGTCTTCCTTATTCACATGTCTGTGCCTTGACGGGGATGACGGAAGGCTGGGCTTGGCTGGGATGGTCTATTGGAGTAGATGACCTTTCCAGCATGGCCGTCCCAGAGTTCCCAGATATAGTGTTCTAGCAAAGAAGATGGAAGGCACATGGCCATCATGATCTAGTTTCAAAAGTCACATAGTGTCACTTCTGCCATATTCTGTTGGTTGAAGTAGTCACAGACTCATCCAGATGCAAGGGTCAAGACATAGACCCCGTCTCTGGATGGGAAGGATGTCAAAGAATTTGCATCCATGTTTTAAAACACCCATAGAGGGATTGTTCTAAATGGCTCTCAAGGGGTTCAACAATCTCTGAAGTGGGGTCGGCTGGATCTTCCAAAATGCTGTGGCATTTAAGAACTCAGAGGATGTTTACGGACCTTATACTTCTACACTTTAGAGGTGAGGGCTCTAAGGACGGAGGAGGGAGTTGGGGAATGGAGCTTGCTATAGAATAGCTGGGGATACCAAGGCGAAGAGAAGGGCAGGACTTGTCCTATAGATCATCGACACAAATAATCCATCACCAATATGTAAATCAAAACTGGGGTGAATTTGTTATGAGCCAGACCTGAGGACCTTCCTTCCTTGGGCACCAAAGAAGTGGGGTGTATAGAGTGGTTATAGACTCCGGTATATCCTCTTGCTTGCCATTTATTTATCAAGACGATACACACTTGGGTTTTCAAGTATTCATGATACTAAGGAGAATGTGGATACCTGAAGCTCACAGATAAAATGCAAAATGCACTTTGACCTTTTGTTTTAACCTTTCCATCCTATTTCTTGCCCTTAGTGGTGGGATATAGTCAGGGGCCAACAGATAATGAAGAACCATGTGATATGGATCAGCTTGGGATCTGGCCATTCTCACTGTTGCTCCCTGTAAAGATGACCCCAAGGACGAGAGAAAGGATTGCTCATGAAACCAGACCCACATGCAGGCTGTTTGTAGTAAACTGACCAGACAGACTAATAGATATGCTTATGTTAATTTTGGATAAATTTCATAAAGCAAATTGAATCCATTCAACTAATATTTGAGTTTCTCTTCAAAGATTCTAATTAACAAACATCTCTAGATATTGCTGAGGCAGGCAGACAGCTTGGACATCGGTGACCAGAGTTTGCAAGCCAAGCAAAATGTTCCAGGTGGGTCCTAAAGAGGACCTCTCCTTGTTCAAGTGGGCTGCTCTTTATGCAGCAAACAGGAGAGGAGCAGGGAAAGTTTTTACAAATAATTTAGTGTTGTTAGTTCCTACAAACACAGCGAGTTTCATCTTCGTTAGAGATGAGGATCCTAGTTCATTCTAGAAGTAATATAAGAGGGCATTACATGCCCCATGGTCTTGCAATGTCTCGTTGGCCTTCACCATTTCTAGAAGATCCTACCTACTGCCATCCCCATCAGACCACTTGATCTCAAGGGCTGATTCCAGGCCATTCATCCTTTGCTAATCCCCACAGTGTTTGACAAAGGGACAGACACACAGCAGGAGCTGGATTGAGTAAAATTTCTTTGCAGGGTGATTAAATGTGAAAGGTCCTGGTACAGAGTGGGAGGGCGATCAATGCTCCGAAGTCGAACCTGAGAATTCGTTTACTGATGGAATCCTTGCATTTTGAGTTATAAAGGTCACTTGAACTTAAAGGGGCAACCTGGACAAAGAGGGGGCAGGCTGGAAGAGGAAAGAGGAGGCCAGAATAATGAGCTCAACCTTCCAATTCTCTCACTAATAAGGCAGAGGCCCCAGGAGGCAGGCAGAGCAGTAGAAAGAGCTTGCCTTAGTGTTTGGGGAGAAAAAAGCTTAAATGCCAATACCCTCGAGAGGCTGAATGTTCCTAGTTCAAGGGCACCAGGGGGGCATCGCCCAGACTTTCCTTGAGCACAGAGGGGACACTTTGGTTTTGAGATACAGACTTTGAGGCTGTAGTCATCATGTGTTCTATTTAACTCTTTTTGCGGCTTCAGAAAGTACTGATGTCCGATGTTGATTTCCATGGTGCAGAGCAATTCTCTTACCCACCTCTTCCCGTCAGTAGTGAAATGATGAAATTATCTAAAAACGAAATGAGGAGAATTTAGAAACATGGAATGGATATATATCTATATATACAGAATACATATGCATATATATACACAGGATATGCCATTCTGGCAACGGCTGTATTTATAACCTTCCTTCGTGTGGAGACAGGGATTCTTGTATTCATGTATTCCTTCAGTAGGTTTTGTTAAACGCCTACTATCTGCCAGCTATTACGTTATCTGCTAGGGCTTCAGAGGTGAAAAAGACATAGCCCCTGATCTACAGGGAGTTTCAGATTAGAAATGAAAATAAAAGGGGGATTGGTGGGAAAAAAATGGCACTGTGGGGAGGTTGATATTGGGAAGAAAATCCTTGAGGATTCCCGGAGGTCTCGCAGCTCCTGGAGCTCTTTCCTCTGTCCCCAGCACTGAGCGAAGCTGTGCTGACAGTGAGGCTGTATTACTTCTAGTAACTTTGTTATCACCAAGGGTGTTGCGTAAACTCACAGTGTGACCCCAAAACTCAATAGAAACACAACTATTTTCTTCATCTTCAACGTGGGTCTAGAACCTGGTTAAAGGACTCGGTACTAAGCCTAAAGGCGTAGGGGGAAGAGCGAGGTGCAGAGCCAGTGGGACTGGTTCATGTTCTAACAGCATGGACCTTGAACTCTGAACCTCAGTTTCAACAACTCAAAAATAGCAACAATATCTATCTCGTGGGCTGTTGCCTTAGAAGACAGATATACAAAAGTGCCTGAGGCACAGCGGGTGTTGAGTCATATTAATTAGTTCTTTTCCATTTACAAATGTTTCCTTAACGTTATTATTGCATTTTTCCTTTTTTTTATTTTACAATTAACATATGATGCCAAAAAAAGTGAATGCGTTGGAAATAAGAGTATTAGGCTAAACAGATAGCAGAAAACAGAGTAAAATAAGGGTTAGCCTGAAACCCCATAGGCATCCTGGGCTTGGCTTCCTGGGTAAAGAGATCAGCTATCAATAGTCATTAGTGATTTAAAATTGAATCACTTGCAAAACAATCAGTAAAAGGGTGATAATTTTTCACGCTCAGGAAAGATGACCCATCTGGGGCTTCAAAATTAACAGCAAGAAATAGTGTTGTCAATATGACACCAACACAGCCCGTAATTAATCAGATCCCGGCCCCTTTGTCTGCTGGGAAATCTCTGGATCTGTTCCCGACGCCTTAAGAGATAAAGGTTGACCTTGCCCCACTCGCCTAATAATAATTTATAGATGTGTAAACATTTACCACAACAATTACAGGTCCGCCTAATGAAATTCCAAGAGCACAAGTCACGAAAGACCTGAGCGTGCATCATAAATTCAGAATCAATCCCACAGGCTGGGATCTGCACATAAATTACAAGTCAAGGCAAAACCTTTCAAGAGCAGACCTTTCCCAGGCCAGGGGATCGGGGTTTTGTGGTCTGACTCCCTCAAAGGATCTGGACATGCATGTGCCAGATTTTGAATTCTAACTCTGCGATAGTCTTCACTTGGACATCATTTAACCTCTATGAGCCTGTTTCCTCATTGGTAAAACGAATGGGGTGATGGGGCTTCCTTGCACAGTAGCTGTGAACATGAACCACTTCGTTCATTCATTCATTAAGTTCTTATTAACTACGATGTACTTAATTTATTGCTAACAATAATAACTAGCATTATCACTATTGGAAACGCACTTGCTAGGGATTTTATTACAACTGTGGTAAGTTTATTCCTGAGGAAGTTAGAGGACCAGAAGAGAAATAGGATATTGGGAAGCGGTAGGAGGCTTCTAGTATGTCTCCCAAGCCCCCAGCAGACTGGTCTTGGGGTTTCAGCAAGCAAAACAATGAGGGAAACTTCTCTCTTGCTTCACACAAACCGAATTGTTAAGGGCGAAGATTCTCACATGAGCCGAGGGTTTCTCCTAGGCCACATCCTTTGCTAGAGATGTGCTTAAGCCACGTCCCTTACCCCTCCCAGTAATTCCGTTGACTTCGCTATGTTGTCCCTGTTGAACTATGAGGTAGCTGAGATTCCAAGAGATTCAACACAAAGAAATAGAAAGAAGTGACAAAGGCCTTTTATTAGAGACTAATGAATTTGGGGGGAACCTGTGAGGACAAATGACTCCCAAAGTCTAGTGGCAGGACCCAAGGGGTCTGTGAGGACGGAATAAAGATCCCCAGCGTGCATAAGGACCCATGTCCCAGAGCTGGGGAGAAGGTGCTCACCAAGCCCAGGGAAGAACATCCGATTCAGAGAGCAGGAAAGGGCCAGCACCTGCCCACCACTCTAGGAGGTTCCTGGAACAGGACAGAGGCTGGAAACACAAAGTTACTGCTGCCTGGCTCTCCCTCCAGCGGCATTCAGACGGCATCCTAAATCGCGAACAGGAGTATTCAGGAAAATGATGGCCTCCTCCAACACTTCATGGGCTGCTATCATCTGCTTTTAGCAAAACCTGATCCTATTTTTTTTTAATGCAAATACAAGACAAGTACCCTGAATGCCGCACTCAAGGAACACTTTGTCTCTGATTAATCCTAAATGTGACGATTCAGTGTATGCACTTTCTTTTCCTGAAGTATAAACCCTGTTTGTGAAGAAAGATTTGTTCCAGCTGATTGCTTGGCTACAAATCTCATCCCCAATACATACTTTTTTCTCCCTGGTTACTTAAAAGAACCAATTTCAGCTCTCTGATTTTTAAGAGTATTTTGGGGGGGGGGGGAGAATCTGTGGTCTGATTAGTTGATCCATGTCCTAGGTAACCCCAACCCTATTTCAAGCTATCTAGATTTGGCAGTGCCTTAAAGGGAGTGGCCCCCAGGATAGGCCAGTCATCAACAGAGCAGTTCACAAAGCTCCTTGATCTCCTGGGTCAGGACTCCAGCCAGGCCACTGGCTACCTGTGTGATCCGTGACAAGTCGCTAACCTCTCTGTGCTCCAGTCACCCATATATATTGTCAGAACTGTGAGGGTTTCAAGTATTTATACAAAGCAGTTAAAACAGCACCTGGCACGTATTGAGTCCCCAGGAAATGTGAGTTAGAATGACCGTTGTCCCCAAAATGGGAGGAGGCAGCTCACGTGGTCTCCTCTGTAGTGTGTTAAGATCTTCTCTTAAGCTGCAGGTACTCATCTCTACTCAACCTGTTAGACTAAAACGAAGGCTGAGGGCTTCCTAAGTGCCAGGTACCCTGCTATGAAGTTTACAAGTACCAGCTCACTATAGCTCCTGGAAAGAGGCACAACCGCATGATTCCCATTATATGAGGGAGGCACAGAGAGGTGATGGGTCAGTCCAGAGCCTGAGTCATTCACCCTGAGCTCCCAGAACCACCACTCCCCCAGCCCCCGAGACCCGCAGTGACCTCTGACCTGGGTCCGGCAGGATGCTGATGTAAGGAGGAACCTTAGAGAAATGGGATGCTCCCAGTCAGGCACAACGTATCCCAGAAGAACCTCTGGGAATGGGAAACAGGAGCCCTGGGAGGAGCAACAAAACCAAAGGCCAGGACCCCAAAGAGGACACACTGGTTGATTCCATTTATAAGAGGTCCACAAACAAGGTAAGCATCGCAAGGAGGTGGCCTGTGGGGAGCAGGGATTCACTGGAAAGGGGTGGAGGGAAATTTCTAGGAGTAGGGAAATGTCCTGTATCTTGTTGTGGTTTTGGCTACATGGTGATACATTTGTCAAGAATCATTGAATTGTATTTCATCATGTGTGAACTTTTGACCTCAATCAAAAATAATTTTTTAAAAGATGCAGAGCTGAGCAGGGCAGAATGGTCCAGGAGAAAGTGTGGCAGGAGACCACTGGAGAGACACCAGGGGGCCCGCGTGGGGTCAGCGGGGCAGGAGTGGTTGTGGCACTGGAGGGACTGCCTAACTGAAAGACCCAGAATGAGAGGGCGCTCAGCCTGGCTGGCTGTCCTTCGCACTGGGGTGGTCTGAGCCTTGGGGGCCTCTAGGGGTCCATGCTACCTGGTCAGTACCCCCGTATTTCACTCCATGGTCCAGTCTCCATTCATATCACCTTGGCAGAAGTTGAAGGAAAACTCCAACAAGTACAAGTCCTTTCTGAGCCCCCACAAAAAAGGCCAGCACATAGATTCCCTGTAAATCCACCATGTCCCTCCGTTAGCAGATGCCCCATCTCCTTGGGAGGGGCTCCCTTGAAACTGACACTGGAAATGAGACAAGGTGCCACCCATCTCCCCGGCAGCCTAGGAACCAAGAAGTTCATGGTGTTGACTCTGCCCTCCTGGATGGGTTTTCGGTCATATTGGGACAAGGTGATTTTGATACCAGCCCGTGTCCTCCATCATTATTTGAGCCATCAGAAGATCTTAGAGATGCCTGTCTTCCATTCGGAGCCAAGCCCAGGATCGTGAGTGCTCAATTTATTCTCACTGTAATTTTTTAAATTAGTTGATGTGTATTGTTCTCTGGCCCTAACCCCTGCCCCCAGTCACCTGTATCCTAGCCTCACTTGTCCCTGGGAGTTACCCAAATACATGAAGCGCCATCTCACCTCCACGCTTCCACATTTGCTCTTCTCTGCCCATGGTATGCTTCTTCCTACATTATCTTTTCAGCAATTTGCTGATTCCTCTCAAGACTCAGCTCATGTCCCAATGTCTGCAAACAGAATCATGCCCACCTCATTCCTACCCCTGTGGTGACAGCATTCGCAGCACTGCATTGGCCATTTGTGTCCCTCACTGGTCAACAGCTACTTAACAGCAGGAGTTAGGAATCCTTCCTTCACTGTTTTATCCTCAGAGCTGGCTACACAGTAGGTCATCAGTACCTGTTGGTTATGGATTAAGAACACACACACATGCACACAGATGCGCGCACGCGCGCACACACACACACACACACACACACACACATACAAATAAGTAAATAAAACAATGTTCTGCAAAGCTCTTCCTCCCCCGGGTCCAGGGCCGCCTGCTAGTAGTACCCTTCTGGGCTGGACTTGGGGCAACTGGACATTCTCCCACCAGGCCTTCCAGATCCATCGAAGCCAAGACCTTCTGTGCATACAAGGTCTCGGGGCAGGGAGCCTGTCCCACCAACTGCTGTAGTTGATTGAGAAGGATGATGATCTCCCCAGGTTTTTGGGGAGAAAATGCAGTTTTTCTTCAGTTTGCAGTTTTCATGACTAAGTTTCTTTGTCAAAATTTTTTTCTTCTTCCCTTCTTTTTACCATTATTATTACTATTAACTCTAAACTCCTAAAAAATAGAAGGGATCAAAGTGAGCAGTAGGAAGAGTGGAGCCTAGCTGAACACAGAAATCGTGGGCCTGTGTGGGAACACTGGAGCAAAGAAAGAGGCCATCTGGGAGGGTAGGCCACCCCACCTCCCGAGGCCAGGGCAGAGCTGCCAAGGATCCAGGCAAGGCCTTGATGCAGGGTTGCCATGGTGACAGAGCTGTCACAGGCCCAAGGCCTTGCTGGGTAAGCACAAATGGATGGCATGCAGGATCCCTCTTTTCATTTGAAAATTACCACTAATTTGCAATTAGTTGGAGGAAAATTGGAGATGGAGGAAAGGGAATTGCTCCTTTCAGCAAACAACCACGACTACTAAAAGTTGACTTTTCTCCTGAGTCATGGTGGAGAGGAAAGAAAACTTGTCACTATAAAGAACACAGGCTATGGAACTAGATCAAAGGACTAAATCCTGGTTCTCTCATTTCCTGGCTGTGTGACCTTCGGGAAGTCGCTTAACCTCTCTGGCTTTACTTTCTTCAACTATAAAACCAGTGTAAAAATATCTACCTGCATGGTTGATGAGAAGGTTAAATGAAATCATAGAAGAAAAGTCCCAGGCACGCAGTAAGGGCCCAGCTAATGGTGAGTGTTACTAGCACTACGTGAGGTTTTCATTCATTCACAAAGTCTTCTCTCTTCCCTTGCCATTCCCTTCATTTATCCAATTCATTCGTTCCACTAATACTTATTAAGCACCTCTCTGTCCAGGTGTATTCTAGAAACTGTAGCTCATCCCATCAGAGGCCCAGAAGCAGCCATCAATCAGAATCATGTCCTACTTACAGCCCCAAAGGGCCCCTTGCATCCGCCACCTTCTCTAGGAGCCCTTCGGGGTCCCCATGAGGACCTTCTCCTCTGCATTCCTGCCAGCTGGTGTCCAGGCTCTTGGCCCTCAGGGCAAGATCTTTCTCTGTCCTTCTAAGGGCAGGAAAGATGCAAGGTGCCAAGGTTTACAGGGTCGATAGCCTGAGGCATTACCAAAGGCAGGGACTGTGGGGGAAGTAGAGTCAGGACTTGCTAAGTCCAAGTGTCCCTGGGCTCTGAGATCTTCTGGAACAGGAACTGGGCCCTGTTTGTCTCTGAGGCCCCACCCCCAGGACCATCGTGCAGAGCGGGCCTCAGCTCACCAAAGGTCTGGGGAAAACTTACTGGACCAGCCTTCCCAGACTGTTCCCTCTGCCTTGAGGCTCTTCTCCCCTTGCCTGGGGAACACCCACGCTTCAGCCTTCAAGCCTGAGTCCCCAGAGGGCATGGGAAAAAGGCTTTCTCTTGCTGTCTCTTTCTGTGCACCCAACCCCACTCCAAACCAAGAGAAGAAGTCGAGAGGAGTCCAGAGGACAGAGGGGCTGGAGGTATGCCAAACAGCCCCTGGAATCCTTCATCCCCAAAGCCATGTGGCATTGTCCTTCCTCCTACTAATCGTGTAAGCTTGCACAAGTTACTTTTTGAAGCTGCAGTTCACTCCTTTGCAAAAATGAGTAATGATGATTTGATGTGTCTAGGGTACCGCCCTGCTGCTCCAGTCTGAATTGCAGGGCAGGAGTAAAAACTGTTCTCTTTCAAAAATCAGGACTTGCTGGGAGTGGAGAACCGAAGCCCTCGGCCTGCACGAGCTGGACAGTCACCCAGAAGGAAACCGAGACCATCCTGCCGCACACAGAGAAGCTGGCATCCAGAACCGCGCTGGCTGGGAGCCTTTCTACCCCCCCTCCTTCCCGTTAGAATGGATGACGTGACTAATGAGGAATTATCCACCCACATTGTGAGCCACAAGCAATCATGAATTCCATCACCCAGCAACTTGGCCACGATGCCTCCTGGCTCACCCTCCAAAGAAAAGTCCCACCCAGCAAATGGAGGCACCTGGGAAAGAGAACAGTGAATTGGGATGGAAGCTAGCTGATTAAGTCCTCACTAGTACCAGGCTGTGCTCTTCCCATGATGCCTTACCCCTCTACGGTGCGAGAGTGGTAGGGTGGGAAGAAGGCAGAAAGGCTCAGAACACATATGTTCTGATGGCTATTCCACTGTGGGAACCTGGAGAGGTATCTAATCTCTTTGAGCTCCATTTCCCTCCTCGATCAAAGTAGATGATACACTGTAAGGGAATAAACGTGTGTAGGGCAGCTGGAGAAGCCTTCTGCATCCCAGGGTCCTTGATGATGGACACTGGCCATCATCAGCGATAGTGACCTGGATAAGGCTTTATCATCTTGCTCACAACAACAGCTCACATTTTTCAAACACTGGCTCTACCAAGCTTGGGGTCTTACTATGCATTATTTCATTTAATCCTCAAAATAATTGACACAGGTATTCTTCTTACCTCTCACTTGACAGACAGGGTGATTGGGGCTCAGGATTAAATGACTTCCCAATGGTCAAGACAAATTTTGGCTCTAGCCCTTCTGACTCTAGAACCTGTATTCCTAACTCCATCCCATATCACCTCCATTAATCTAGACCACTTACTGAATCTGAGGAACCCTGAGGGTCTTTGCATCTGCATTTCCCAGTAGTTATTTAATAGCATCACAGATGTTAGGTACAAGTCCTACTTTAGATTTTGTTTTCTCTTAATAAGGATCACAGAATATAGAGCACGTGAAGGAGTATTTTGTACCTATCACACCAAGGTGTGACCGATCTCTGATTAATGCTGAGTGTTTTGCCGAGGTTGACGCTCATAAATAATTCAGCTCCCACTAGAACACTTTCATCAATACCTCTCGCCACTGAGCCCCAACTAATATTGGCACTTCTGCCCAGGTGTGGCTCTGTAAAGTCAAACAACCATTGATCAAAAGGGTTAGGACTACACATGTGATCTCCTTACTCATGGCTCGTGAGTGAACCCTCTGCACCAACACACGTCAGCTCAGTCTGCGATGAAGACTCAAGCTTCGCTGGCCAGGAGGTTCATGATCAAGGCACGGTCTTGACGACTCATTGTGCATCCCAGCAGAGCCCTCAACTGTGCACTGTTCCCCCTTCAATTGAACAAACACACGCTTATCAAACCTGCCACAACCACGGTCCTCCTAGGTGAGCTGCAGAATCACCTAGCAAGAAGATATAAATGGAGACCTGAATACCAATCCTGCTTTATTGAATCAAAATCTCAGAGACGAAGCCTGAGCCTGCTTTTACAGAGTAGGTGCTCAATAAAATATTTGTTGAGTGACTCTATAGCAAAAATAGCCACTCCTTCTTGGGGTAATACTGCCCAAGACTACACAGATCGTGGATCCACTACTTATCAATGCTGTGTGACCGTGGATATGTTTCTCAATCCCTCCGAAACTCAGTTTACTCCTCTGTAAAATGGGCAGATGAACAATACCTACTCTAGGTTTTTTTAACAGCTTTTTTGAGATATAATTCACATGCCATACAATTCATCCATTTAAAATGTACAGTTCAATGGCTTTTAGTATATTCACAGAATTGTACATCTATTACCAAATCGATTTTAGAATATTTTCTTTACCCCAAAATGAAACCCCACACCCCTTAGCTGTCACTTCCCCAGCTCCCTCCCGAGCCCCAGGCAACCATTAATCTGCTTTCTTCTCTCTAGATTTGTCTATTCGAGACATTTCGTATAAGTGAAGTCATGCACCATTTTGACCTTTGTGACCAGCTCCTTTCATCCATGTTGTGTCATGCATCGGTACTTCATTCATTTTCATTACTGAATATATTCCACTATATGGATACATCACATTTTGTTACCCATTCATTGGTTCATGATTATTGGGTATTTTTTCATGTACTCATTTGCCATTTATGTCTTCTTTGGAGAACTGCCTATTTTTAATTGGGTTATTGGTCTTTTTATTATTGAGTTGCAATAGTTCTTTATATATTCTCAATACAAATACTTTTTAATTTTGATGATGCCCAGTTTATACATTTTTTAATTTTGTGGCTTGTGTTTCGTGTGTCATATCTAAGAAACCATTGCCTAATCCAAGGCCATGAAAATTCACGCCTATGTTTTCTTCTAAGAGTTTCACAGTTTTAGTTCATATATTTAGATACATAATCTATTTGAGTTAATTTTTGCATATAGTGTGACACAGTGTCCAACTTCATTCCTTTATGTGTGGATGTTGTTTCCCTGAACCATTTATTGAAAAGACTCTTCTTTCTCCCACTGAGTGGTCTTGGAATCCTCTTTAAAAACCAAGTGACCATAAATGTGAGAGTTTATTCTGAACTTTCAGTTCTATTCCATTGATCTACGCATCATTCTTACGCCATTTCCACGCTGTCTCGATTACTATAGCTTTGCAGTAAGACTTGAGCTTGGAAAGTGTGAGTCCTCCAACTTTGTTCTTTTTCAAGATTCTTTTGGTTACTCTGGGTACCTTGAATTTTCAAGTGAATTTTAGGATCAATTTGTCACTTTCAGCATCTGGGATTTTGATAGGAATTGCATCGAATCTGTAGATTACTTTGAGTAGTACTGCTATCTTAAAAATTTTGTCTTCTGATCTTGAACACAGGATGTCTTTCCATTTATTTAGGTCTATAATTTCTTTCCACAATTTCTTCTGATTTTCAGAGTACAATTTTTTCACTTGTTTTGTAAAATTTATTCCTAATCATTTTATTCTTTTTGATGCTATTTTAAATGGAATCTGTTTTTTAAATACAACGTTGCATAGAAATGGTAAGAGTGGACATCTTTGTCTTGTTCCTGCACTTAGGGAGAAAGCATTCAGTCTTTTGCCATTAGGTATGATGTTAGCTGTGGGTTTTCTATATAGATGCCCTTTATGAGGTTGAGGAAGTTACCTTCTATTTCTATTTTGTTGAGTGTTTTTATTACAAAGGAGGGTTGAATTCTGTCAAATGCATTTTCTACATCTTTTGAGATGATCACGTGATTTTTTTTTCCTTTATTCTATTGATTCGGTATATTAAATTAATTGAGTTTGAGAATGTTAAACCAACCTTGCTTTCCTAGGATAAATCCAATTTGGTCATGGTGTTTAATCCTTTTTTATATACTGCTGGATTTGATTTGATAGTATTTTGTTGAAGTTTTTTACATCTAAATTCATAAAAGATATTGATCTGTAGTTTTCTTTTCTTGAAATATCTTTGCTGAGTTTCAGTATCTAAGTAATACCAAACTCATAAAAAGAGTTGGGAAGTGTGTCTCTTCTTCTAATTTTTGAAAAAGTTTGTGAATAATTGGTATTAATTCTTCTTTAAATGTCTGGTAGAATTTATCAGTGGAGTGATTTAATCCTGGACTTTTCTTTGTCAGAAAGTTTTTAATTACTAATTCAATCTCTTTACTTGCTAAAGGTCAATTCGGAACTTTCTATTTCTTCTTGAGTCAGTTTTAGTTTGTATCTTTATAGGAATTTGTCCATTTAATCTAAGTTATCTAATTTGTTGGCATACAGCTGTTCAAGGTATTCTCTTTTATTTTTATATTTCTGTAGGGTCAGTAGTAATGTCCCCTCATTCGCTTTTTATTTTAGCATTTTGAATCTTCTCTATTTTTTTCTTAGTTAGCCTAGTTAAAGGTCTGTCAATTTTGTAGATCTTTTTGAAGAACCAGTATTTGGTTTCATTGATTTTCTCTACTGTTTTTCTATTTTCCGCTGAATTAATTTTCACTCTAATCCTCATAAGTTCCTCCCTTCTGCTTGCTTTGTGTTTGTTTGCTCTTCTAGTTTTAGTGCCTCAGAGTAGAAGGTTAGGTTGTTGAGACCTTTCTTTTTAATAAATATAGGCATCAACAGCAACAAATTTCTCTCTAAGTACTGATTTAGCTGCATCTCATAAGTTTTGTTATGTTCTGTCTTTATTCTCATTCATTTAAAAGTATTTTCTAATTTTCCTTGTAATTTCTTCTGTGACCTACTGGTTATTTAGTAGTATGTTGTTTAATTTCCACGTATTTGTGAATTTCCCAAATATCTTTCTGTTGTTAATTTCCAGTTTCATTCCACTGTGACAAAAGACCATACTTTGTACAATTTCAATACTTTTCACATTGATTCAAGCTTGTTTTATGGCTTAGAATATGGTAGATTCTTTAGATCCATGTGTACTTGAGAAAAATATATTCTGTTGTTTTGTGGAGTGTTTTATAAAGATCTGTTAGGTCTAATTTGTGCATAGGGTTGTTCAAATCTTCTCTTTCCTGGTTTATTGGCATATTGCTGTTCATAGTATTCCCTTATACTTTGTCATGGGGGGGGGGGGTTTTTTTTTTTTTTTTTAATTTAAGGTCAGTAGTAATATCCCCTCTTTCACTTCTGGTTTTGGTAATTTGATTCTTCTCTGTTTTTTTTCAATGGGGTATTGACATCTCCAACTTTTATTTTTCGAATTGTCTGTTTCTCCCTTCAGTTCTATCAGTCTTTGCTTCATGTATTTTTGGGCTCTGTTGCTGGGTGCATATATGCTTATACTTGTGGCTTTCTGATGGATTGATCTTTGTATCATTATGAAACACTCCTCTTCAAATCTAGTAATATTTTTTGTGTTAAAGTCTACTTTGTCTGATATTACCATAGGCATTCCAGTCACTGAGTTTTTATGAGGGGTTAAATGAGTTCATCCATATGAGTCACACAGAAAAGCATGCAGCTCAGGGCAAGTATTTGATAAATATTAGCTAATCCTGTTACCTGTGGAACACTGTTGGAATGGCTTTACATGCTTGATTTCAGTTAAGCCTCACCACATCATACCCTGCATGATACATACAGTTCTCTATATTTTACAGAAGAAAAAAGGAGGAAAAAAGTATTCAGATAGATTGCCCAAGGTCCTCAAGCCACGTGGGTGATTCCAACTGGAACTTTTTGATTCCAAAGCCCATCCTTTCTTCTGTATGCTCTGCCTGAGATGCTGTGGCCAAATCAGTTATCTACCAGAACTTAACGTTATAGTCAAATTGAAGACAAGTTGCAGTGGTCAAGAACACAGACTTGGAGGTCATGAGAGTTTGGAGTAAATCTTGGAACAACTATTCACTGGCTAGAGGACCTTCAATGAGTTCCTTAACCTCTGCCTGACTCAGTGTCCTCATCTGTAATTTGGTGATTCGGATGGTGGGTCATTATGAGGATTAACTGTGATAATGCCAGTAAATTTCATAGCACCTAGAGATCACTAAAAAGTTGGCTGTTATTAGTATTATAATTATAATTATTAGTATGGTTAGCTAAAGGGAGAAGATGTACACTAACATATCTACCAGACAACGTGAGACCTGCCACAAGGTAAACAGGAGGATGATATGTGTGCGTTTGGAGAAAGGAGCAGCCTCCTCTAACTCAAGGACCATCAGAGGCTTCCTGAGAACTGTGACATTTCTGTAGGACCTTGAAAAAGGTAGAATGAGGACAGATGAGCAGGGCATGACTGACCTGGTGAACAGCAGAGCCAAGGCACCAAGGTGTACAAGTACTTAAACAGCAGGGAATAGGAAACATGCTGGAATTCTCCCGTCAGCACAGCTCTGGCCTCCTTTGAGAGCGCCATCCTAAACTCAATGTGCCATAAAAGTGAAAGTACCTCAATAAAGGAAGAACAGATGGCCCGGGGGTACAACAGAAAGGAGCTATATCACAAGGCAAGAATCTACACACCTCCACGCCATGACTGTTCTCATCGGTCCTGTCTGCCTTTTATCTCTGAGGAGTTTACTCAGAGCCCATCTGCCTGGTGCTCAAAGCTCTGTAGGGTGCAGAGGCTTGGTTTGTAGTAGTAACATCCCGGAAAACTAAAAGCTCCCCTCAATTCTGCGCTCAGCCAAGAACACGGATTTCCTCAGCCGAGGGCTGCCAGGGCATCCCTCCAGTTGGACCAGGGACAAACGAGCACATGATCCAGCTGAGCTCTGGGAGAACGGGGCATGAGAAAGTGTTGGACTCCACATCCTTCAGCACCACCCTGGAGAGCGGTGGACTATGGTCATGGTCCCCCAACCCCACCTTATCCACTCTGCCGCTGTGATCACCCTCACAGAGCACCCAGAGCTCCAAGGTGGGAAAAATGAGGAACATCAGCAGGTGGGGCATCAGCTCACGCTGCCACTCTCTGAGACAAACCTTCCCCTCACCCTGCTCTGCCCTGGGCTCTGTGCTCAGCAGGCTCACAACCATGACTCAACTATGACTTTGTTTTCTCCTTTCAATGTGTGTCTTGGTTGCTCTCTTTACAGGATTCTTATAATCCAAGTGAGGCTCAAAGAGGCAAGGTCACGTGCTCGAGGTCATGGGGTCATAAGTGAAGAAGCCGAAAGATAATCCCCCTCAATGCTGTCGGTATTTTTTGTTTAAGAGAATGGGGCACCAGGCAGCTCACTGTGACTCCCGGAACACACTAGGTGTGGCAAAGTTGAATCTAAGGAGCCCAGATCACAGGCCCATCTCAGGGTGATGGGCAAAGTGAAGGGAAGGAGTCAGAGGCAGGAGAAAAGGGCCCCTGGACAGGTGGAGAGTCTCACTGACAGCCTCCAGTGAGCTGGTCAAGCAAGGCAAGGCCACCTCCAAGGCCAGATCAGAATGTAGATGGTACCTTGTCTCTATCCCTCCAAAGGAGAGAGCCCAGCCACCAGGAATCCAGCCCCACAGAGCTGCAGGGAAGACTCAGACTTGGGGTCAAGGCTCTAGTCCACTGGAGGAGGAGGGACTGGTAAAACCAAAGGGGCAGGATTAACATTAAGAGCACAATTAGCGTTAATCGTCAGAGACTCTCATACCTTTCATTTCCTTCTAGCCCCTGTTGTGGCCCAATGAGGAGGTAGTCTCCACCCCTATTTTATACAAGAGGATGCTGCAGCTGTGATAAGCTAGTGTCTTAGTGACAAGTTTCCTGTCCCCTCCTTCTGTGGCATACTGGTGGATGACACATCCCAGCACCTGGCTTTTAGAAGGGGCCACATGACTGAGTTTTGGCCAATGGAATTGGGCAAACGGTGTATAGGTCTCATATATACTCCTTGGTCCTCATATTTCCTCTTCATTCCATGCTCCTCCTTCATTTGTCTGCTGGCTCGATACTGATGATAAAACGCAGGACTCAGAAGCCCCAGTGAATAGCAGAGGCCCCAGAGCGAAGGAGCCTGGGTCCCTGAGTGATAGCACGAAGCAAGCTGAGATAGACAGAGCCCTCAGCAGAAGCCAAGGAGACATGGCCCTCCGGATAGCATGCTGTGAGCACTGCTCGGTCATTTCTCCACTGTGGGCCTTGGTTTCCCCTTATGCACCAGATACGGGTACAACCAGATGATGCCCAAGTCTCCTCCAAGGCTGCCTTTCAGAGCTGTGTGTGCTCCTTTAAGCAGAGGAGGAAGAAGGAAGGCACCAAGGATTTCTCCTTCTCAGAGGCTCTGCTGCCTTTCTTTGTGGCTGTCTGCCAGGCCTTGGGTGGCACCTCCATCAGAACTCAGGACACACAGAAAGGGTGCTAGTCCCCTTTACAGGCTTCCTAGCGTTGTCACCAATAAGTTGGTTCATTTTCACCTAAGCTGGCTAGGGAGGAGTTACCACAATGATGTCAGACCCCATCCACAGCCTCCCCCACATCCTGTGGACCCATGGTCCAGCACCCCTGGAGGCATGAGGCCAAGAGACTCTTGTCTTCCTTCCTTCTTGCCAGGACACTCGCTACAGGGCAGTGGCATTTCATTTTCCACCATGGCTCACAGCCAGTTCCACTAAGCTCCGGTCCCTGGAGACCTGCAGAAGCCGCAGAAAAGGCGACAGCTGCCTGCTTGGGGCCATGAAGGCCATTTCTGCCTCGGAGTCCTAAACAGGGGACACGCCTGGCTTCCTCAAACCCTCCCCAGGTGATTTGTTGCTGGTGTTATTTCCCTCTCCTCTCCGTCTCCCCCCATGAATATCTGTCTTTACCACTCACTCTCCAGAGGCATTTGTCTGCTGGGAAAATAGCGACCGACAGCAAAGGTCACCGTAACCAGTTCTGACTTGCTGCATACAAATCTGCCTTTGGGCTCTGGGCCCTGCAAAGAAGGACCAGGTCCTATTATTGATAAATCCTTGAAAAGACTCTAATGTGTCTTCATTTCAGGGAAAACAACTGCCTTCAAGGTTGCACCAAGAAAATAAAGCAGGCGGCCTGATGACGGATTCCAAAAGTTGGCATTTTCCCGAAGATTAAAAGATAATAACACTTCTATTAGGATCACTCTGCCACGCTGTATTGATCTCATCAGGGAAGCCACTACAGGTCTAATATGAACAGAGCGCGTTCTGGCATTAATCACGGGGGGTTTTATTACGGTTCATAGGGCGTTTCATTCAAGCTGCATCGTTTGCAATATTTATGGCCCCGCTCCCCGGCCATTATTAAGCACAAGTGGGCCTCGTGGAGCTGGGCCTGCTGGGTTAGAACACAAAGTCATTCTTCAAAAGTAAATCTTATCTAAACTGTGCACACAAAGCCAATTATGTTTTGATTTACATTTTAATTCTGCTGCAGAGGCCAGATGCTGGAGTGGGAGGGGCCAGAGATGAAGATCCCGAGGGACCAGGTCCCACGCATGCACATGTCCAGCTGGAGATGTGACCTTGGACAAGCTCCTTCCCTTCGTTGAGCCTCAGCTTCCACATCTGTAAAACGGAGGTGACAGGACCCAGCTCCTGGCATGGGAGTTAAAGAGACAGCGCCTGCAGAGCATCTGACGTAAAACCTGGCCAGCGACGAGCACACAAAAATAACGACCGCTCTTCTAACTGGTAGTAGCATTCTTTCTTCTTTTTTTTGGAGACCTTATCTGATTGACTTCTGGAGAGACCAATCTAAGCAAAAGCTCCTGTGAAAATAGGCTGTGCTTCTTTTCAGATCCCATGCTTAAGATAAACATGTGAGTATACTTTAGGACCCATGGAAACTCGTTCCTAGTTCGCTGCTTTCCATCTCCCATCCTTTTCTTTTAGATCAGAGATGCCTATATTTATCCCACAATGTGGGGCCAACCATCAGCTTTTGGGTAAAATTTGTAGTATAAATCTCACTGAATTGTCGTGAAAATGAAATAAAATAGATTTGAAAGGGCTTAGTCCAAGAGCTTACATGGAGTACTCAAGACTCAATAACTCAACACTTCATCATCATCAGGAGGAGGAGAAATAGTAATCAGAATGCTAGTGATCACAGCAGGAGGGCTAGTAATCGTGGTAGTAAGATTAGTGGTCATAATAGCAGGACAAGTAACCATGGTAGTAAAATTAGCAATCGTAGTAGTAGTAGAAATCATAGTAGCATGTAGTACTCCTAGTAGCAACGGTAGTACTAGTACTGGTGGTAGCAAGAAGAGTCATTGTAGTAGTGGTAATGGTGGTAAGAGAAGTACCTCAGCCCCAGTTCTTACTACCTGTGTGATGTTAACCAAATCACTTAACCTCTCTGAGCCACAGGTTCATCATTTGTAGAGGGCAGTAAAAACATCTAACTCTCATGCGTGTTGTCCAGATACAATCAGCTGTCGCAGGTGAAGCTCTGCCTGGCCCTCCGCGGGCTCAGACAGCATCAGTCTCCTTCCCCGTCAGCCTCCACCTGTTGCCAGTCTCTTGCTCACTCCCAGCCCTGAGCTGCTGAGTCTCTGGCACTTCATGACCACAGGTCTGGACCTTGTCTTTGTGAATTGTTATAATGGGCAGAGCACTAGATCGGGAGTCTGGGCAAGTGCAGGTTGATGCTGGATTAGAGCCCAAACACTCACGTCTTCATCCCAGGGCCGATGGCAGACTGAATGAGCAAGTGCAAGTGAGCCTTTCCCACGGGCCTGGCCCCTACGTGCACTCGCTGCTGGACGCCGCTAGAGAAAGGCTCTTCACTTTCCTGACTTCAGTCTCCCCGTCTGCAGTGCGGGGAGTCCTGTATGCCTTTTCCATCTAATAGTGACCACCAAATTAAGGAAGCTGCCAGAGCCCTTCTTGGGGACAAAGGGCTTCATTGTCTCTCCAAGCACAGAGCCTGATAGAGTCCCTTGCACACAATAGGCGTGCAATTAACAACTTGCATCGTTGGAACCATATAAGAATTCCCTTCCACAGCATCACAGTTAGGTCACGTGGTGTCTCCCACTTGAATATCTCCAGTGGCAAGGAGTCCATCCTCCCGAGATTCAGCCCATCTCCACGGTAAACAGCCGTGCTTTCTCAATGTGGAGTGGAAATCTTCATCGCCATAACTGCTACCCTTTAATCCCAGGGCAGGCCTTCGGCATCACATGAAACGCTTTGATGCGACCATGCTTCAAGGATCCCATTAAAGTCCCTCAGTCCTCTTTCACTGGCTGGACAACACCAGTCCTTCAACCGTTCCGTTCATGACACGGTTCGTTCACTCACCGACTCAGCAAGCACTGATTACACGCACAGCTGACCAGCTCTAGGCTGGGACCCAGGAACACAGTGCCGGGAAATGACAGGCCCCACAGGCAGAGCTAACTAACAACCCTTGCTTACAAGTGTCTTCAATGACCTGGCCACCCTCTTAGCTGTTCCACTCTGGGGTCCCCTCCACAAATGCTGGCCCTGGAGCTGAGCCTAAGTCCAGGCACAGACTGACCAGCTCAGAAAGACACCCCGGCCCCTAGCCTGGCACCAGTATGCAACAAATATCTAGAAAGGTATGTTGAGTGAATGTTTCCTAAAAGGATATCATCTTCCTCCATCTAAAGGTATGTGGTCACTAATGTCCTTGTCTTGAGGGGAAAGCCAAGGGAGCAGCCGACCCGGAAGGGGCCCCACAGGACAGAAGCCAAGAGTTTGAGCATCTCCTCCCTGAACCAGTGAACAAGCTGAACCTAGGAGTGTGCAAGACTAGGACACAAGAGTACAAGTGCAAGGTCTGCTAGCCAGAGAGGAGACCAACAGGAGTCTGTCCCGAGAAGGACCACTTGAGGCAGAGGTCCCTTTCAGTCCCTAGCAGGAAGGCTGATGCCACAATCCTAGGGTGGGGTGGGGGAGGTATGCTCACAGAGTGGGTTGGGGACAGGGTCAAAGAACCAGGACAGGGAGGGCAGAGGGTGGAAGTGAGGTGCGTGAGTTGGAGGGGAAGGCTGAATCAGTAACTGGGATGGGCACAGAACTTCTGATGGATGTGGCGTTGCCTATAGCCAGCTGTGGGTGCAAAGGCCAGAGGTACATGGGCTCAGTCTGTGGCAGCCACCACTTGTGCTTCCTGGAACAAATAAGGGAACAGGAGAGAAAAAGAAGTGAGGGAGGGAGGAGGAAGAGTGAGAGAGCGAGCCTAAAGGTTAGAGGAGGAAAGGGCAGGATGTACGGTGGGGAGGGGAAGGAGATCGATGGGGCATTTGAACGTGAAACAGCCACTTTGCGAACACTTTCATAAACGGGATTTATTGAATAAGTTATCTTTATCATAAAAGCGATTTGCATTGCCCTCCACACCTAGTCTCCTGGCTCCATGGCCTGAGAAACACAGCAGTGTTGCCATCACAATGTGCGCCTCACAAATACGCAGGTTCTGCTAGCTTCATACGAAGCCCAGATAGCTCTTCCAGGGGTACCTGGGTCTGGGAGCCCCGCTGCTTCCTGAGTTCCTGCCCTGCCCAAAGCAGGCCCTCCGTGCAAACCCCAGAAACAGACGCAAACGTCGGTGGAAGAAATGGGCACTCATCACAGGTTCATTTGTTTTTTTGGTGAGGAAGATTGTCGCTGAGCTAACATCTTTACCAATCTTCCCCCATTTTGTATGTGGGATGGCACCACAGCATGGCCCAGTGAGCAGTGTGTAGGGTGTAGGTCCACACCCAGGATCCAAACCGGTGAGCACCAGCTTGCCAAAGTGGAGTATGCGAACTTAACCACTATGCCACCGGGCCAGCCCCACAAGTTCGTATTTTATCTGAGAAAACCCACCACTTCAGGAAGTGGCATAAATATAGCATTATAGATTTTGAAGAAACAAGGGGAACATCACTTACACACCAAAGCACTGGCTCCTAGCCTTTCATCTGACGGGAGACGTGGCTCACTGAGAGCACCAAGACCAGAAGGGCTTTCCAGAATATAATTAGAAGCACACCAGGGGCTCCCATTAAAGACCAGTGCAATTTCTATCATGCTGGATCCAGAGGCTAATTTTCAGGGGTTTACAAAGTAGTTGAAAAAATAAAATATTTTTTGAGTCACAGGCTCTCACGTTGGCTCGACTTGAGAATACGCTTACTAATAAAGCTGTAACTCTTAATCTTCTCCATTAACATCTGACACACACTTTAAGTTGAATATAGTTTCATACTGAGGCTATATACATATATATGTATATGTATACATATATTTAAATATTCACATATATGTGATTAATATGCATGTGTGTGTGTATATACACATGTATGAATGAAATAGTAGGTATTCCATCTGCACGCTCCTGTCGAGTGTTGAGTCCAGGCTGAATTCTGTGCATGGTGAACAAGAAGAGAAGGAAATGCGATCACAATGCAGCACAGATAGACTAACGTGAGTCTGACTGTTGGCTGTTTTGATTTATGAAGTCATCGAGAGGAAACCAAAAACATTAACTCATGGAAGTGAAAGATAAGTCCCAAGAGAAGAAATGCAAATAACCAATCAACATATGAAAAATTCCTCAACCTCTTGGATAATTAAAGAAATAAAACTGAACCAGTAATGGTTGTCTTTGAATTTAGCGAAGACTAATAAAAAATAATAATACTCAAAGCTGGCAAAGCTGTGGTGAGATCGTTACTCTCATTCATTGATGAGGCAAATATAAATGGGTGGACGCCGCAGTTTAGGGTGTCTACGAATAGCCTTGAAATTATTTGACCCAGTTAGTGTCAGTAAAGAGAGAGTTTTATTTTTGTTTTTGTTTTCTTTTGTATAATTACAGACAGAAAGGCTGGGGATTACCCAAGACAAGAAAGCGATGTTCCAACATGAGGCATCAGGAAGAAGAGACTCAGGGAATGAGAAGCTGGAACAATGAAAGAAGAGGATCTGACCAGTCCAGAGAAGAGACATTCCCCAGAGCCACTGCCGCCTAAAGGTGATACCAATTGCCCCATGAAGAAGGATCCGAAAGAAGATCAGAACTATTCTGCAGGTCACCCGTCATGGTGGGCTTAGAGTGACATAGAAACCACTATCAAGAACATGCCTTGGTGGGGACCCAGGCAGCCTCAGCGAGTCCTTGTGTTGTCACGAAGGAAAGGAAAACCTTCAGAGAATACTATAAAGCACCAATACAAGCTGGTTCCATGGAGATTCAGGGGCCCGAGTAGGGAGAACAGGCTAGCAGCCCCTGAAAGCTCCCTAATGACCCAAAACCAAGGGGGCTCATTGCCATCTGGGATGGCACTTCATTTGCATGGGCTTTTCAAAAGGCCAGCTAATGCCTTTCCAGCTGCCCCGCTATGTTCTCAGCAATGCTCCCCATCATCAGGACGCGCAATATCTAGGGATCTCACGTGTCACTGGACTTACACTTTTCCCACAAAAACCATCATCTTCCCCAAAACAGACACAAACACAATTTTGACAAAGGAAGACAAGGTAGGAGTTATTTCAAGGTGCCAAGCAACTCACATATCTGTACAAGGCCGTGGTCCTGTCCCTCTATGGGTTGTAAGGTTTCTTGTCTTCTCTTGGTACTAAAAATAATAAGCTCAGCTTTACAACATTCCTGATAATGGCTGCCTGGCATTCACACTTGACATGCATATTTTGAAGGTTCTCCAATATTATCTAGCCAGAGGCTATTCAGGAACTGCCTTGTTGAAGAACCATGAGCCTCCCCATTCCGGGTGCTTAACCTCAGTGACCCTCCAAGGCCAAAGGGCTGAAACAGAAAACCTCAACTAAACAGAAATTAACCATCCAAGAATCTCAAGTTGCTGCAGTTTATTTCTATATTTGAATCTGCTAAGAATTTATTTAACCAATTCAGTATATTCATTCAACAAATGTTTACTGAGCGTTCTCACCAGGCACTCTTCTGGGTGCTGGGGATCAAGCAGCGAGGCAAAGAAAACATCCTTGCCTGCAGCGACTCTGCACTTCAGTGAGAGGAAGACAGAGGTAACAGGATGAATAAGTCAAGATTCAGGACCTGCTTGTTTCTTGACCTCTCCACCTCTCCTCAACTGCTGGTGGGAGACACAAGACCATTGCTTGCTGCTTCAGCTCAACTCAAGGTCCTGGGAGTCACCGTGGGCTCAGTCAGACCCCAGATAAAGCATTACCTCTGTACCTGGAGGGCCCTGCAGCCAGGTAGCCTGACTTCTTCCTTGCTCTGACATTATAGAGCTCTAGCTTGGTAAAGGAATTTGGTAGTAAAACTAAGACATATTTGTAGACTTGGCCCCCAGAGACCAGACCAGAGCCCCACGACCAGGCCCTAAAAACAATAGGCTCATGAGAACATGTGAAGAGTTTGGTTTCAGATGTATTTGAGGTGCATCTGGGCACATAGGTTGGGGTGCCCAGTGGGTTGTGAGACACCTAGTTCTAAAGGTGAGGACCTGGTAGGAAGATGAGGGCACCACCCACATGGAAGTCTTTCCTGAAACCCAGAGATAAGATGGACAAAGGAAATAATGCAGAGAAAGAGAAGAAGAGGACCAAAGAGGTTCAGAGGAAACTGATTTTTAAGTGAGAGAAAGAGGGAGAAAGGAGAGAGAGCTTAGATGTTGTCCACAGCCTGAAGTCTTCATGAAGCCACGGAAGGAAAAGCTTTAGGGAAAAGCTGGAAAGTGAACATCACCAGATTAGGGAGACTGAAATGGAACCATTGGCTTTGGCAACTTGGACCTTTCTAAAGACTTTCAAGAGAGGCTCCAGTAAAGGGATGGAGGTCCTATTACAGAACAAGAGAGGACAGTGCATTGGAAAGCCAAAGATGCAAGTGTGTAAGTCAACTTGATAAATTTGGGGTAAAAGAAGAGAGATGGTGCCTTGGGGGCAAGTGGGAAGAGCAAGAGGTTAAGTGGGCTTCCAGGCTGAGACCTTAAACAAGCAAAAAGAGGGAAGATTTGCTGAGAAGGAGATCCCACAAAGGCAGGAGTCGTCGGGACAAAGAGCACAGGTGCTTTTGGTTGCAGGTAGCAAAATTAGCCACCAAGTGGCTTAAACCATAGAGCCTTATTTTTCACACACAAAGCACAAAGTGCCAGCCACATGTTTTAGGAAACTATGAAAAGGCTAGAACAAGAAGTATTTTTCATGCAATCAAGATCCAAGTGACATCAAAGGTACACAGTTGGCATGGGAACCAGAAAGCTTGAGGGACTCAATTTTCAAAATTCATTTCACAATTGTATCTGCATGTTGTGTGGGTGTGGATGCTAATTGTGATGCTTAGGCCAAAGCAAGGGAAAAAAACATATTTCTTAATGAGTTTCCTAATACTTTCTTCACTGAACAATCAGCGCTTGTGTTTTTGGACATTAAATGTGTTTATGTTAATCATTTTTCCATACAAATGTAACCTATAAATGTTGCTCAGTAACAGCTTTCCTGCTGGGGGGCCCAATTTTTGCATGCAGGGGCACCAGGAGAACTAATGTTCCTGAGGTCCCACATGCATTCCCACTCTCCCCGTCCCCAGGCAGCGCCATCTCCCTGCTGGAGGATCTGATTCCGATATCTGGGGCCAATAGCACTTTGCTTAACATGATGAATCACTGTCATTAAATCAGGGCTGGTCACCTTCATATGACTATTTATTTTGCCCTGTGCCTATTGACCATAGATTTCATCGATTACTAATTTCAGCTAAAACAGGCCCCAAGTGTCACAGATTCGGGCTCACTCCACCAATGCTGAGGGATAGAATAGGAACCCGAGGATGGAGAGCAGGGGCTGGGGAAGGACTCTCTAACAGTCACAAGACCCCAGAATGGGACCAGTGATCTCAAGAGGAAGTGAGTCCTCATTACTGGGTTTATTTGAACATTTGAATGTTTTCCTACTTCATCCTAACACCCCTAAAGCCAAGGCAGTGTAAGGCTTTGGGAATGATGCTGGCCTCTCATGAAAAGTTTGTATTCCTACATGGCTTCCAGGAATCTCCATCACTGGCAACCTTAATCCACCTGATTCCAGTGGACTGGAAGTGGACGCTGAGTTCTGTCCCTGTGTGACATCCAAACCCCATCATTCTCCCAAGTCTGCACACAAGAGTTGGGGACCTAGAGCCCTGACTCTCCCATGCCCTGCCAACCTTTTCTCACTGCCCCCTACCCAACTGAGAACCACTGTCCAGGCACCAGCCATGGAGTCACCTCTTTTAAAGCTCCTCAGGTGATTTTGATAAACATTCAAGTTCAAACAACTTGTTCTCAGGAGAAATGAGAAACTACAGATAACATTGCCCTTGGTGACCTGCCAGGGGTTCAGTCTCGTCTCTTGATGCTCTGTCATCTTCGGCCTCCAGTAGCACCAAGTGGCTTGCAATTCCCTGTGGGCACCTTGCATCCGGAGGATAAGACATCTGAAACTTGGCTTTGGGTGTGGGAGATGCTGGGACAAAGTAGACTTCATTGCTCTCTTTCCTGTGAACCCTTAGTATGTTACGAAATCAGGGGGCTCAACACAGTTCAGTCTGGCTTCCTGGGTGTTCTCTGTCCAGTTAACAAAATTGGGTTACTTTGTGTTGTCTTTTGCCTCCTTTGCTTGTGTGTATGTCACGTATACACTTTATTGGGACCTGTGTGGGTGGCTGTGGGCCCGAGCCATCCATAGGCATTCTTCAGTTCCTTAATCATATACCATTTAACAGAACCCCAATGCCACCATGGTTTCTATTATTTTTGTGTCTGCCTCCCACAGGACGCTGAGAGCTATTCAAGAGCAAGTCTGTATTTTTCTATTTTCTGTTTTTCCAGTTCTTAGCACAGTACCTGGCATATAGGAGGTGCTCAAAAAAATTACTTATTCACAAGAAATTAATATATGAGGAGTGTAACTTCCCAGAGGCTGTGTGGGATGGAGGCAGGACAAAGGGAGATGTTTTTCCAGTTTCCAAGACAAATCTGAGAAATAGGGGTTTTATTCTCCGTTATGCAGATTCATGGACTCAGAGGAAAGGAAATTACCCAAGAGAGAACCTGGCAAAGAACCCCCCTCCCCTCCAGATGGAATTTGACTCAAATCCATACTTGCCCATTCTAGGCCACATTAATGGGTGTAACCACGACACTTATATTATAGTTGCCATTTTCAGAATCAGTTGTACAACTTTCCAAATTTCGTCAAAGTGCTTGAGAAATATCTGCTGATGGATGGACCATCTGATTGTCGGAGATAGAATTATCCTAAGACTGGGCTCAGGATCCAACAGGTCATTGGTCCAGATAACATCAGGCATCTGCTTCTGGGTCACCACCATCATCCTTTTCCACATTATAGCATCGCTTGTGAACATCACTGGAATAAGATGTCACCAGCACCACAAACCAGACCTTGAACAAATTCTGTCAGGGAGACTCTTACTCTAGATCCGATCTCGAGCAAACTTGGCCCCTCCTCTCCTACCACTCCCAGACCTGCCTCTTCACGCTCAACCTGGGTCTTCCCAAACCAGATTAGAATGCACAATACAATAGGAGGGTCCCAGGTCAGGTAGTCCAGAAAGCAAACGCTGAGATGTTGAGCATTCCAGATGTTTATTAAGAGTGCCCTCCAGGTTAAAACCTGGGGAAGGGAAGGGAACAGAGGTAGGAAGCAGAGGGAGCTGTTCGCTTGTGATGCAAACCCAATGGCAGATTTCACCAACCCCATGGGAAACTGGAGTTGGAATTGACCCTTCAGCATTGTTTTGTGTTGAGCCAAAATACTTTATACTCTTATGTGGACTATTCAGTATTGGATGGGCCACCCCAGAAGGGGCGTGATCTTAGATGGGTGGCTTTCTGTAATCCTTAAAGAGGTTGACAGATACCAATGTTGTCTGACAACAGCCCTCCAGCAGCTGGGACAGTAAATCCTCACTGAATGGGGACTTCAGAGGCACATCACAGCACAGCCTCTACCACAGCATAGTAAAGAGTCAGCCACTCTCCCCCAATGTATGGAACTAGCACACCCATCACACTCACCGACTCAGAGCAACCAACAGATGAGCTGGCTGCATACTGTGGGTTCCAAGAAGAGACCCTGCCTTCCAAGACGCCCCTCCTAATCCCTGTCTGGGTTGGCCAACTCCTACCATGGGGTGCTGGCTTCTGGTTGCCTGTGTAGCCTTTCTAGTTCTCTACTGAGACTGGAGTTGGTTCCTGAATCCTCATCCACTTCTACGGGGCCATTATCCCTGGTCAGTCTCTTCCTAGTCCTTACTCAGAGCATCCACCCTGCGTGCATTCTGCCGTAAGTGGATGGAGCACAGGGAGCCAAGCCTTTGCACCCACCTGTTATTGATTTCCATCTACTCTCTGCATTCAACTTCGCTACTGTATCGACCCTTGTCAGATAACAAGGCCTGCTTGGCCCCAAATAGAGCTCACTTCATCACACTGACAAGGAGCCCTGACTGCCTGGGATAGCAGTAGGGCCAGGCTCCCAGTCCTCCCTTCCAGCCACATCCCATTGGCCCCCTAGCAGGAGCACATTTTACATAACAACACGTCTTCATGATGGATGTGTCTAAAGGTGAGGTTGCAAGAGATTCTGAGGGGGCTTTCAGTGACAGACTTGCAAAGTTGAGAATGAGTTACATTTATACTACTACACAGGCCCAAGGACGTTAACTAGTAACTGAGAGAAACAGAGAAAGGTGCATAACCACAAATCTGTCAGCAACTGTCACTCCTTATCCATTTAGATATCCATTCTCCCATTCTGTCAGGAAGCATTAACCGATACCTGCTTTGGGCCTGTCTCATCTTGGTTTCTGGGGACACGAAGATCAGGAGGCCTGGATGGAAAGTCACGTGTGCTTTTCCCCCACGTTTCCACTTCATCTCATAAAGGCCACATCTCCATCCACTTTTCCCATGTTGGGAAGTTCTTAGAGAGGCCTCTGTCCTCTCTCCACCTTTCAGTCGCCTCTGTCTATGAAAGGAGGAACATCTAATTCAGTTGGTCAATTTAGATTCAATGAGCTGCATACTCCTAGTGAGCAGGGAGACTGTCTCAGAGACACGACCCTCTTTCATTCCCCTTTGCCATCCAGGCTCTGGTGCCACGCATCTTCCTTCTACTTCCTGCCTCTCTATTGCCTCTCCAGGGACAAACCCACCATTTTCCCTCTCTCTCTCTCCTCTACTCCCCCAGTGACTCCTATGGTTGATGCAGGCAGGCCCACGGTCCTATTTCACAAGGTTGGGAATTTAGAGTCTCCAAGTCATGCTATACATCTTGGGGTTTGCTCAAGTTTGCAGATCCTAAAGTTTAAATATAGGGTAGCAAGTAGGAGATACCACTTGGCCCCAGGTCCAAGCTACAATCTCCTCCACAGTTTACTAGAGTCTCTAGATGTGATGGTTATTGAGTGTTAGACAACCATTATTAAAGTAGATAAAAGGATCCCCATTTGGTAATCAGCTCTTTGTGCATCTATTCTTTACTGGTCAAACTTCAAAGGGGAACAAGAGTGAGTGCTTCTTTTGCCCCAAATCCCTAAGAAGACATGGTTTCTACCATTTTGGAGTTTACGGTCTAGTGGATGAAAAAAAAAAAGATATTGTAAAAATATACCTAACCCAGCCTGAGGGAGCCATCAGTAAACGTTTCTTAGAAGCAGTAAATGCAGAAAAGAGACTCCAGTGATGAATAAGGTAAATAAAGGTCACCAAGCAAGAGGGAATACAGCCCAGTCAGAGGAAATTGCATTAGCAAAGTTTCAGGGGCCATTAGGGGCATGATGTGAAGGGAGAGCCCCAGCTAGTTAAGGGTGGTGTGTGAGAGCTTGCACCCAGTCAATTAAGCTCATGAGACACTTGCAGGGGGTAGGGAGAAAGTGCATATTTGGTCCTCTGGTTCATCTCTAAATCCCTGAGGATGTACTGGAGCATTAAGCCACCACCCCATTCACTCATGATATATTCACCCATGGTCTTGATTGGCTCTCACATCTTGGAAAACGGACTGGACTTGAGCATCCTTCAATGCTCTGAGCAAGGAGTAAATGTCAGTCAAGCCAGGACAACACATTCTGTATATTAGAATGGCTTTGAGCTTCCCGGTGGGTAGAGACTCCAGGAGAAGACTTGAATGAAGAATTACCATTGACATCCAGGCCTCTGTCACCTTCCCTTTCACCTACTTTCCCCCAGGTCTAACTATATGATGTTATATGATGTCACAGGTTGCATTCTTCAAGGAGCAGACATTAAGACAACAGTTAATATACAGGAATGTATTAGGGAGCACTCTTGGGATCAACCCATGTAGAAGAGAAGAAATGGGAAGAAAGCAGGACTGAGGAGAAGCTGTGATGCAGTCCCAACAGAGGCCTCAGTCAACCCCAAGGGAAGCGCTGAAGCCAGGTGACTTTCCAGAGTTGAACCAAGTTGAGCAAAGGGACCAAGCCTTTATACCTGTATGTCAGCAAGTCTCGGATGCAGGTTACCCTGGGAAAGGGGGCATGACCTTGGACAAGGCAACTCCAGCCAAGACAAATTCCTGAGAGGTGCTGATAGCTGAGAGCTGTCTGCCAGCAGTATTCCCAGCCGCTGGAGGACTCAGGCCACCAGACGTAAAAGGAGATGTAGGTGACGCATCACAGCATCCAGTCCGTAGGGCACTCAATGATTTTTATGGTTTTCTCTTTTCATTACCTACTGTATTAGTTTTCTAAGGCTGCCATAACAAAGCACCGCAGAATGGGTGTCTTAAACAACAGAAATGTATTTTCTCACAGTTCTGGAGGCTTAGGAGTCTGACATCAAGGTGTCATAAGAGTTGATTTCCTCTGGGGTCTCTCACCTTGGCTTGTCAATGGTCGTCTTCTCCCTGTGTCCTCATATGGTCTTCCCTCTGTGCACGTGTCCGGGTCCTAATTTCCTCTTGAAGGACAATAGTCACATTGGATTAGCGCCTGCCCTAATGACCTCATCTTAACTTCATAACCACTTTAAAAACCTTCTCTCCAAATACGGTCACATCCTGAGGTACTGGGAGTCTAGACTTTGACATATGAATTTTAAGGAAGCTCAATTCAGCCTATAATACATGCCTGCTTCTTATCAATTTCCGTTATCACCTGTTCCCCAACCATCTCTGGTCAGATCACCTCAAACAGCTGTGTGATTCTTTTTTCTCCCCAGAATTTTATTCATTTCCTTTTAAACAAGTAAATCTTTAAGGGATACAACATTGCATGGATCCCATGCCCAATGGCCTTAGCAGGAAGGTTGCTTCAGCATTTGGCACAAACCAGGCTATTGTTCCATGGAAGCGAGTTACCTTTCCCCACATTACTCTGGTTTTGTCCAGTTTGCCTCCAGGAGTCACTGTTTTGTACACATAAATACATATCTTGTCTAACTAAAATTCAGTTTCATCTCAGGCATAAATCCTTTCAATTTTAAGAAGACCTGTGTGCACCCTCTGGTTTGAAAGACCTAGCTTACAGCCAGCAAAAATGGCCTTGGGCCACAGCCCCCTAGATGTGGTTGGCGTGTTAGAAGTCATGATCCCAGCAACCCTCCACAGGCTCTAAGATGGCAAAAAGAGAGCTACTGGCTGATTCTGGAAATATCATGCTGGTCTACACCTTTATGCTTTGCTCTTGCTGTGCCCTCTGCCAGAAATGCCCTCCCTACTTTGTCTGACCAATGAACATCTTGGCATGACCTGTGTCTCCAAGAGTCAGCTGATGTGCCCACTCCTCTCTGAACACTTCACCGCAGTGTCTTGTCTCTTTAGGTCCATTTCTCTCATCCCCCACGATGAGAGCCAGTTGTCTCAGAATCGCTCGTATATAGCAGGCATCAGTAAATGTGTGTCATCAGATGGTTGGTTGATGGTTTGTAGGTTGAGTGATTTGTCAAGGGTTTTACCAAGACTGTGGCCCACATTTTCTCAATAGATGAGACTTCAGTGTGGATATGTCTTACATATGTCAATGTTTTCGTTCTGGGTAAAGGAAGAGTGAACTTGGGAGCCCTATGTCCTCATATCTATTTGTGGCAGGCAGAATAATGGCTCCTCCAAAAATGTCCACATCCCAATCCCTGGCATGTGTGAATGTGTTAGGTTACATGACAAAGGGGAATTAAGGCTGCAGATGAAATTAAGATGGCTAATAGATTGACCTTAAAATAGGGAGATTATCCTGGATTCTCCAGGAGGGCCCAATGTAATCACAGGGCCCTTAAAAGTGGAAGAGGGAGGCAGTGGGGAGAGTCAGAGGGAGACACGATGATGGAAGAATGGTCAGAGAGATACCACATTGCTGGCTTTGAGGATGGAGGAAGGGGACCATGAGCTGAGGAATGTGGGCAGTCTCTAGAAGTCAGAAAAGGCAAGGACATGAATTCTCCCTTAGAGGCTCCAGAAAGACACGCAGCCCCTGGACCCTTGGTTTTAGCCCAGTGAGACTGCGTCAGACTTCTACTGAACTGTAAGATACAAATTTGGGTTATTTGAAGTCATTAAGTTTATGGTAACTTGTTAGAGCAATAGAAAACTTATCCGCCCTCTGAACAGACCTCCCTGATCACTGCCCTCGTGCTCTAGTCCTACTTCCTGGGTGCCAGGGGGCAGAGCCTAGGTTACCAACATTTGGGAACTTTCCTGATTCAATGACCTGGGCCTCTGAAGATCCATGAGAAGCGAGCATATTAACGCATTTGGTGAATGTCATTGACGGTATGTTCTATGCAGACACTGTGATAGGAGCTGCGTGACTGGACAGAGTCAAATATGTTCCAGCTTGCTCACAGTC
The DNA here is from genome assembly GCF_021613505.1 of Equus quagga. Lineage (NCBI taxonomy): Eukaryota > Metazoa > Chordata > Mammalia > Perissodactyla > Equidae > Equus > Equus quagga. The sequence goes on from NC_060279.1 coordinate 60,635,058, forward strand.
GATAAGATAGATGAGCTACATGTATGGTGACCAAAAGCACATTCCTAAGAGGGGCAACTGTTCCTAACTGGGATCTGTTGAAACACGGTTAGTTACTAGATTCTCATCATCTTCTAAACCCACCCATTCTAGGAGAATTTTCTGACTGGTTACGGGTGGACCGGGTATTACCTGAAGGGCCTGGTCCTCCTCTCTGGACTACTTAGGACAGATCTCTGCAGAAAGGGGGGCTGGCTTGAGTCAAGTTTATAAGGTAGATCCTTCTTGTAGAAGGAATGGCAGAGAATGTCACGATGTCATCACTCGGCCAAAGGGGTCCCTCAGGGCTGCTAGTCTTACAAAAACTAACACACGAGTTGACAGCAAATCTTGAGGAGAACACAGTACAGAAATACCAGAATACAGATCATGAGAGGGAGAAAGCAGGGAAATAATGTCAAAGAGAGAGGGCACGATCCAGACTCCGGAGAACCCACTGGGCAATAGGGAGCCATGACAGATTCTTGAGGAGAAGAGGATACAGTGAGGAGAGAGTGTGCAGAAGGATGCTGCTCTTGTGGGTGGGGCAGAGACAAAGCAGAAGGGGAACCTTGGGCAATTACCATTTTCAGCTGAGAAGCCAGGTCATCGACTTTTCCTACCAGTTCCCATGCATCGAGTCTGACAGCTCTGACATTGTTTTTTTAATTAACATTGACGATATTGTGAACTTCATTCACTTAATCTCCATTAAAGTCATTGAGGATGATGCATTGACTTTTAAAACTAAACTAAAAAGGAAAAAACCTTGAAAATAGGTTCCCAAAACTTGTCATTTATAGCTCATCAGATCAGACCAATCAAATACTGCTTTTAAAGGCAACTAATGAGTGCATAAAATATTGAGTCATTTTTAGTCCTATTCTTTATTAATTGCCTGACAGATTAATAATCTGTGACATTCTTGCAACCTATCCTCAAAATGTAGGTGTTGGTCTATAAATTGAAGGGTAATAATAAATACAACTGTAATATCTGTATAGCTCTTTGCATTTTCACAGCATTTTCACGTGCATTACGTCGTTGGACTTCACAAGCTCTGTGTGGAGTTGGTCTAATAGAGACTTAGAGAGGTTGAAAGCCAGGAGTCAACCCCAGGCAGCCTCGCTCGAAATCCTTTGCTCTTTCCACAGAATCACAGTGCTTCTTATGTTTGAACAAATGGCACGACGTGGATGAGAAGAAACACGACAGGAAGCCAGATGATATAATATCCAAACTGCAATACCCAGCAAGGCCGAGGCAGAACATTGACTTCCCACAAAGCCAAAGCGAGGCTGGGCCCCATCAGGCCCCATGACCTTATTCTGGGTCCAGAAATGCTGAAATAGAAGCTGCCAGCAGAGAACAGGCCTGGCTCATCTGGAAAATGTAGCTGGTGTGAAGAATGCAATGGCAGTTTCCTGAATTGTAAGGTGTCACGGACCCTTTCACGCCTGGTTAAATCCAGCATCCAGGATTTTTGGGCAAACAGCGAGCCTAGCAGATCCCACCACCTCCCCTGATCAGGCCCGTTCCAGGCCAGGAAAACTGGGGAAGGAGGGGCCTAGAGTTTTGCTGATAGAAACTGAAGGAGTGAGCTCTGAAATGAGCTCTTCAAAACTCTCTTCTTGTTCCAATCAAAATGTTCACATCTCTCACCTGAGTTCATTGGACTCACAGCCACTCATGGCTGTAATGATTTTTGCCATCAGCATGAACATGGTACCCACCATGCAGATGCAGAAAACCTCTTCCCTACTGGCCACTGCTATGTCACCAGCACTCCTGTTCATCTGGGGAACTGGCATACCCCTGTCAGTTCAAAAAATATATGGGATCAGAGGGAGGAGGAAGCAACAGCTTTGGATGCAGCTGTCTGTCAGCCACTGCACGGGGCTCTTAGCAATATTTTCTCATTGATTTCTCACTAACGCCGTGCCAAGTTGATACAAAAGCCCCACTGCGCAGAAAAAGAAACTGACGATCCAAGAGTGTAAAATATGCTCCCATGGTCGCAGAGCTCCCTCAGCACTTACAGGCTAATAATTTAGCTCATTTGTGACATCCAAAGCATGTTATGCTGTGGCCCCTGACTACATGGGTAACACACAACTAGGATTCAACTCAAGCCCACATTTCTCCAAAACCCACGTTCCAGTCTTTGTTGAAGGATTCAATAAATAGCTGCCAAATAAACGAGTGAATACAGATATTTCTATCTCCCGTTTCCAGACTCTTAATGATGGGATAAACAGAGAGGGAAAGGGATTTAAATTAGAACAGGAAAAAAAATAGAATAACTGGACAAACTTGGTGAACAACCAGCATATTCACAACATCACTTATCTGGATCCAGACTGCACCAAAGGATTATTCCAAGGAAAGCAACCACACGATTGGAAATGTGTCTGGGGCCCAGATGCCTCCTGGAAAATATGGCCCCAGGGAGACTCTGCATCTTGGCCTGACGAAGGAGTACGGTGAAGAGCACAGAGCCACCTACTCTCCCAGGTCCATGCACAGCCCTGCTCAACAGTAAAACAGGAAGACGCTCCCTCCTGCCAGGGCAGCAGTGATATTTCAAGGCTGATCCCTCCCCCACTCTCCTCCTCACCACTGATGGCTCTGACCTGAATCCAATGCCAGGGGTGGCCTCCAGCTACAGACACAGAGCCACTGCATCCCGGAGCTGAGTGCCCACCAGGAAGGTGAGTAAGATGCCCAGCGGGAGGCTCATTAGCCCGTGAAGCCCAGAGCTGACTTGGCCAAGAGGGACGGGGGTAGACCTGGCAAGGGCAGATTGGTGCTGTGGCTATCATTTTGGTACAAGTCAGCATTGCACAGAAGACTCAGTCCTGTTTTATCACCTTCCTCTCCACCGCAACCATTGCCATCATCCTGAAGGACATCAATGTGCACAGAGCTGACTCAGCCAACTGCCAGCAGGGTGTTATGAGTAGCAGTTGAGAGTGGAAAAGACCACCTACCTGCATATCCCCGCCTCGGACAGTGACTAGCTGTGGCTCCTTGATCAAGCTGTTCCTTCCCTCTGTGCTTCAGTTTCTTATCTGTAAAACAAGTATTGTTAAGAGATTTAGTGAGAAAATCCATCTAAAGCATTTAGTGTTGTGCTTAGCATACTGTTAATGACCATTTTCACCTCTGCGTCAGCTGACACCCCTGGATCTGACGGTCACCTAGAAAGTTTCTGGCTCCAAAATCTAACATCTGATATCTGACCACAGCCTGGTTCTTCTCAGCTCCCTTAATCATCTGCCATCTTTGGTGTGACCTTATCATGATGTCCAGTCGTTGAGCTGTTCTCTAAGCTCATCAGCTCCCTGCTTAATCCTTCTCTTCGTCCCACCACTTTAATCATTCCTGTAATGAAATAATAATCATGCATCAGGAATAATCCATCTCTTTAATCATTCTCTGGGTCCTTTCCCTATAGCTCCTTTGCCATACTTCCCAGAAGAACCCACCCATGGGTCAATCAACTATATGCCCCTGTTGCTGCCCCACTGGCCCCTCCTTATGCTGGAGATAATGATCCAGCTGTGCCCTGTGCTGGGCCCTATTCTAGCTGTGGCATCAACACACCTTGGTCCCCAGGCAGAACCCCTCCATCACTCTAAGTAGATAGATCTGCTGCACTGTCCTCAAGTGCGCAATCCCACTTCTCTCCCCAGGCCCACAGCAGAGCACCTGGCCTCCTACCTCAAAGTGATAATAGAGAGGTTGGGTGTAAACTATCTCAGTGTTTTGTTTCATCACCCCCAAATTTAGAAGCCTCCACATCTCTTCTTACCACATCCTCCTCCTCTGAGGAAGATGTGTCTGCCTCACCTTCCTCTGTCCCACGCATCACTCAGGAGTCTTGCCCATCAATTATCACTTCTGTATTCTGTATTGCCAACCTTCCCCTCACCGAAGACCCCTCCCCTTAGCATATAAATATGCTCAGACTTCCCATAGCTTAAAAAGAAAAGAAAAATCTCCCTGGACCCTCCATCTCTCTCCAGCGCTCTCACACAGACAAGCTCCTTCAAAGAGTTGTCTACACTCCTCCTCTCTGCTCCTTCACCTTCCACTGGCACTGCAGTCCGGATTCCCACGAAATCACTCTAAGAAGGTCAATAACAAATGTAGAGTCGCATTTGATTCCTTTCTCTTCCTACTTCTCCCATCTGATAACTCAAAGTTCCATTAACTCTGACTCTACCTGCTTAATAGCTTTTAAATCCTTCCCATTTCTCCATCCCACTATCAGTGATGTGTTCTGTCCTTCCCAATTCATCCAAAGACATCTAACTCACACGCCCCCAATCTGGCCTCTACTCCATGCCAAAGAGGCAAAATAAGAATGTTACTCTCCTTGCCCGCTATCCTAAGATGGTTCCCACAGTATCACAGAGCAGAATCTGCTCTCATACACATGGTATACAAGGAAGACCCCTTATTATCTGGTGGTGGTGAACACGGCCACCGTAAGGGCTAACTGAAGTATGGTGAGTGAGGATCTAAGTCACTTGAGCTCCCCTGTCAGGGCACATACCCATTTCCCTCTTTTGAAAAATGTTTTTAGTAGACGGGAAAAGTTTTTCAAAACTTTCAGAGGAAATTCATCAAAGATGGCCCAAATTAGAATATTTTTATAGCATAATAGAAATATCCTTTTCAGAACAAATTTTATGTGAGTATTTGTTAAGATGGTTCTCCTTCCACAGAAGGTACCACTCAATGGAGAAGACGCTCTAAGAGGCAACTTTCATATGAACCAGATGTTATTTCATGGGATATTTGCAATTCCAGGATCAGAGGGTCCTTCCTCCTGCCCACTGAATACCCAACTGTCAGTTCCAACCCTCAATCCTCAGATTCCCGCATTCTGACCTAGATAGATGGGATGGTCATTAATATGCTCCTTTCCAGATGAAGACCCTGAAATTCTAAAAAGAAAGGGGATTTGCCTTAGGTCCCATGTTCAGTGCCTGTAGTGCAGTTGGGACTGAAATCTGGTCTCTTGCCACTACAGAAGCCCAGAGTCCACAAGGCCCAATATGAGAAGACCCTTAGGAGCTGGGCCACATGTGTGTTAGCACAGAGGCTGTGACAGATTGGAAGACCGGGGGGCCACAGGCAACCATACAAATATGTGATGAGGAGGAGGGGAGGGAGGGGAGAGGATGTGGCCCAGCCACAGAGAGCCCAGGATGAAGGAGGAAGCAGGACACACTGAGCCCTGGAGCTTGGCCCCACAAGAAACTGAGCACCGTGCTCCCTGCTCTGACTCAAGAAGCACTGAGCATCCTCTCTGAGTCAACAAGTGTTTTCACCAGAGAATTTGGTCCAGTCCTAGAATACCAAGCAGAATGCAGTTAGATAACCACTTGGTTTGATTTTTTTTCCTTCCCACTAGCTTTCTAGTGAGCCAGTTAACAATTCTGCACCACTTCAGCCCTCTGATGCCCCAGCCAGCTCCATGCTAAATGGCTCCCACCATGCAAACCAAATGCACAGTGCCCTGACATTGTTGGTGCAGCCTGCAACCTGGCCTGGATCCACCTTCCTTGCTAACACACATGCACAAACTTTGCATAACACTCTTTCCCCCAACCATTGTCTCAGAGTCAATAATAACCAGATTCTCCACCTGGTCACTCAACCTTGAATGAGGAATCAATTTTGGGCCTGCTTTCCAAGCAGCCCATAGAGCCAAGTCTAACACCCATGAGACGTCTCCCTCTCCCCAGCCCCACACTCCTCACCTTGGCCCAGAACCTCCTCATCCTTCATCTGGAATATCTCCCTGATCCCCATCTATCCTTCCACATAAGCACTCCAGGCCCCTGGAGAGGCCTGTCTCAAACAAAACGTAACCACATAACTCCTCGCTTAACTTCCTTCCATTCCATTGTCCACAATAATCCCAAGCTTCCCGTCATTCCCAACCACGAATCCCAGCCTTCAGCCTGCTAATCTTTGAAGGCCACCATTCATTAATTCGTCTACTCAACAAATGTTTATTGAGTATCTGCCCCATGTCAGGCACTATGCTAGGCCTGGGATAAATCAGAGGCAAGGACCTCTGTCTTCGCAGAGCTTGCATTCTAGTTGAGGGAGAAAGCAGTAAACAATAACCATAATCAGTGTGTAAATTACATAGGATGTTTGAAGGTGGTAAGTGCTATGGAAAAAAAGAAGATAGGGCCCAGAGAAAGGAGATCTAGACTGCTGGGCATCGGGGTGGGGGTTGCAAGTGTCAACTAAGGGGTCAGAATAACCCTAACTGAGAAAATGTCATTGGAGCAAAGACCTGAAGGAGGTGTGATTGTGAATCTCAAGGATATCCATAGGAAGACCATTCCTGACAGTGAGGAGAGCAGGTGCAAAGGCCCTGAGGTGAGAACACAGCTGGTGCATTGGGAAAATAGCATGGAGGCCAATGTGGGCAAAACAAAGTGAGCAAAAGGGAGAGGAGTGGGAGATGCCATCAGAGAGAGTAAAGAGGCCAGATCATGTGCCTCTGCCATTCCCCACCCTGCACCTGATTAGTCTTTTCTCCAACACTTGTCACTGTCACAATTCCCCAAGCAGGTTGGGTGTCCTCATGCCTTAACACTGTGTTCTAATGAATGTTTGACTGATCACTAACCCTCCTGCCCCCACAGAGCTCTGACCATTCCATTCCCTATGGTCCCTTATCCCTTGACCATAAAGTCATTATAGCACCAAACACACTGAAATATTTACCTAACTCCTTGTCTATATCACCCACCAGACCAAGTTCCTCCAGGAAAGAAATCCTATCATAGCATGGCTCTCTTTTTCCCTAGAAAACACCCCTTGGCTGGCTACAGAGCAGTGGACAGAAGGAGAATGGGCAGTAGAAGGGTAGGAGAGGTAAGTCGGAAAATACTGCTTTGTCTGAAAACTGAGATTAACTTGACCAAATACACAATGAACCTCTTTGAAGCTCAGTTTCCCCATCTGTAAAATGAATACAGTCATGCTTCGGTTAAGGACAGGGATACGCTCGGAGAAATGCGTCGTTAGGCAATTTCGTCGTTGTGTGAACTTCACAGTGTGTCCTTACACAAACCTAGATGGTATAACCTGCTAAACATCTAGGCTATGTGGTACTTATCTTATGGGACCACCCTTGTACACGTGGTCTATTGTTGACTGAAACATCATCATGTGGCACATGACTGCGTAACAATCTTGGTTCCACCTACCTTCCAGAGTTTTCTGTGGGTCAAAAAAGATGTGTGGATATGCCTTATGGAGTGGGGTTGACCAAGTGCAAAGGGTGATGATTATTGTTCCCACTGCCATTAACCAGAAAATCCTTCATGCTAGATAAAGAGATGCCTCTGGGTCTAATCATGTCCCAGTTATGTGCCCTCGGTGCCAGCAGGGCAATGCTGGGACATGGATTATCTTGTGTTGCACGTGATTTGTTTGCAAAATGGAGCAAGGGGAGCCTGACTCTCCATGGAGAAGAGTCCCCTGGGTGATGAATTAGGAGGATCCTTCTACTGGTCCATTTGCGTTTCTGTCCAACCAGGTCTGGCAGGCACTGACGGTCTGAGCCACCCCTTCTCACCTCATCACCACCCCCACAAATTGTCAAAAAGGCATCATGATAGATAGAGCTCCCACGTGCCACAAGGCAAGTGTTTAAGTCTTTTATAAGACAGTCAATGGCCTTTATAAACCCTCAGACAAGAATTACACTGTGTCTGAGATGGGGCTGAAAGTCAATGGGAAATTGATTCTGTCTAGCTGGTGCTGTTTCAAGGAGGAGGCTTGCTGGGGGCCTTCAGGACCAAAGATGCCATTTCCCATGTGCTCCCACGGCCCGGCGTGTTACATGCTGAGGATACTGAGACCCCGAGGCCCGTTTCTGGGCAGAGCCCCTGTCAGCTCCGAGTTCCCACCTCAGGAAGACCCCAGAGAGCATCGACCAGCACCAGGGATGGTTATGAAGTGTGTTTACCTTCCCAGGAATTGATACCAGTACCAACCTGATGCCATTGCCTGCACCCGAGGCGGGAAAGGCGGAGGATGATAAACGGCCATTGATCTGGTGGCAACCATCGGGGGTGAGGCACACCTACAATTACTTTCCTTTGCTAATGACCCCATTAGCCAGTGGATCAAACACAGTTAGAGGGCATGATGATGCTGTGGTTATTTCTCTGCTAATACCCGTGGGCCTGATCCATACTGTCGGCCAAGGGACGCCAAGGTAGGCAGCAAAGACCCCCTGTGTTGGATTACAGGAGCCCAAAGGTCCTGGCATGCCCAGTCTTCCTGTAGCACAGTCCTGGTCACACCAAGGATGGCTCCAGGTCAGAGGCGAGTGGATGCACTTTGGCGGGTAAATCAAACAGCCACCGTCCTAGAGGCAGCGGGGGGCAGAGGAAAAAGTGTCCATTGCAGAGTCAAGTAGTCCTGGGCTTTGAAACCTGGCTCTGTGATTTCCTAATCCAGTGACCTCCCAGAAATCCCTTACCTGCCTGGGGGTCAGTTGCTCCATGTGTAACCTGGGATGATAATTATTCTGTCTCATGGGGCTGCTGGGAGGACGAAATGTGGCAGCACATGCCATATGCCGCATGCAGGGCACAGAGCAGGCGCTCAGTGGCTCCCAGCTCTGCTCACTGTTCAGCGCTGAACCCAGAATTGAGAAGGCAGGAAGGGTGCTATCTTTTGGAAGCAGATGGCCCCAAATGAAGCAATGGAAGTGGTAACTCAGCCTTAAGTACCGACCGTGAGCCAGATCCTGGAGCCGGTGCTTGCCCTACATCATCGCGATCCTTCCTTATCCCCATTTTACAGGTAAGGACACTGGAGCCTGAGGAGTTTAAGACATCAATTCACCCAATAAGAGCAAGCATTGAGGATATATTTATCGCAGGCCTACTCCGTGCCAGGCACCCTCCAAGGGACCCAGCTACAAGACTGGCAAGACAGACGCTGCTCTAAGGTCAGGCTTCTGACAAGGCCCAGACTGGAACCGAGGTGTCTTGCTGGATCCTTCTCTGCCCCATGCCGTTTTCCCCAGTAGGACGGGCTCCTCAGGAAATCCTCACACGCTCAAGCTCAAAGTGTCCCTGAAGTTTCTCCAGACTCTTGCCATTGTGTCACAGGGGAGGTTACACAGTGCGTGAGGAAAGGAGCTGCGATCTTGAAATGAGGCTGGTAGAATTTCAGGTCAGGCTGCTCGTTTTCTGGAATACTACACTTTATCCCTCCGGCCATGTCTGTAGGAAACCCGCAGCCCACAGTGTGCTGGGGACTGTGGGAGGTAGGCAGAAGGGGAGGGTCTCTGTGCACTTGAACTTGTCAGAAATATCCACATAGCCCCCAAGGGAAGCCACCTTATCAAGCTCCGATGAAGGCAGAGAGTGGACCGCAGCCCAGCATCCCTGCTCCTCTCTTTTTGGCTGAGTGATACCATCGGTACTCGATGGTCAGGTGTCTTTGAAGTGAAAGGAGCTTTATTTGAAACCCTTCAGGGTGCCAGAGAACCAGTCTTTTTCCACACCAATAGTCTACCCAAGGCAGGCTGAGCAAAGAACAAATATCACCGGCTGCTACCGACGGGCGGGAGCCAGGAACAGCATGACGGTGGGATTACTAAGGATGAGGTCAGGTAGGAAAGGATGGCAAAGAAGAGCCCCCCTGTTGTCAGACAGAGTCACAAATAAACACTTGCTGGCAGCTGGAAGTTCAGCTCTTAAAGCCTGCAAAATGAGGAATATCTGGTACGGTCAAAAAGGGGACACTGTCTGATGGACGGAGACAGCACTGACTGGGATTCAGGCCAAGAGCCATCCATCCATTCACACAAGCACATAGTGTGAGAGGCTTGGAGCCCAGGCTCAGCCTTTCCTACCCGGAAAATGGGCATAAAACAAAGACCCAGTGCTTAGAGGTGACATTTCCATGCTGCTTTCAAATTGAAAAGCCCAGCATACTTTTATTCATCTGTCAGACAAGTATTAAGCACCAGCTGCCTACTAACACCATGCCAGGCATGGAGGACTCAGCTATGAATGGGACAGGCTTGCTCCCTGCCTTCACGGAATTTAAAATTTAGCAAGGAAAACAAACAAGGGAGAATGCGATCATAAGAGGGACGGTGGTGATGGCCAGTGTGCCCATGAGGCCAAGGGAGGAGGTGGGGGGGGGGGGGGCTCTGGAGATGGCAGTGGAGAGTCTGATGGCTGGAGGAGGGACCAGCACGGTAGGGAGACTGGTTACATCCAGGGAAGTTAGGCAAATAAACATCTATATTGAGGATAACGAGAGGCAGGTTTCTGATGATCAGAGAAGGGATTTACAAAGATGGAAATGGGGATTCGAATTGGAGGTATTAAGGCACTGGATTGGAAATAAAGGTATTGATATGAATTGATACTTTTAAAAGATACACGTAAATAGACAGGGAAATCTATATAGATTAGTGGCCATCAACTAGGAGCGATTTTGTCCCCCAGGGGACAGTTGGCAATGTCTGGAGATATTTTGGGTTGTAACAACTGGGGTAAAAGGGTACCTACTGGCACATAATGGGCACAGGCAAGGGATGCTGCTAAACATCCTGTAATACACAGGACAGCCCCCACAACAAAGAATTATCCAACCCAAAACGCCAACAGTGCTGTGGTTGAAAAACCCTGATATAGATGTGTGATATACACAAACAAGTGAATAAACTAACAGATAAATGAAGGAGAAAGGGGAGCTCTTCCTTACGGTAGAATGTCAACTAGAATAAATAGAAAATTTATGAAAATAGACAATCACCGTTGACCACTATCATAGTGGTGGTTAATTCAGAAGGAAGCATCAATAGATGCCAAGGCTTGAGGGCAGAGGTCTGATCAGGTGCAGGATATTGACATTGTTTCAGAGAATTTCCCCACAAAAATACTTTTATATAATAAATGGAGGGGCCAGCCCTGTGGCCTAGGGTTAAGTTTGGTGCCCTCTGCCTCGGTGGCCAGGGTTTGGTTCCCAGGCACAGACCTACACCACTCACCGGACATGCTGTGGCAGTGACCCAAATACAAAAATAGAGGAAGATTGGCATGGATGTTGGCTCAGGGTGAATCTTTCTCAGCCAATAATGATGATGATGATGATGATGATGAATGGAAACTAGTGACTTTGTGGTAGAGAAACCTGTCAGATCCCAACTTGACCAGGTGATCAAAATTGGCACGATGGGGAGGAACAGATTGGCATGGTGTGGTCCAGTGAGAAGTGCACAGCATCATTCCTCTGCTATTTCTCCCAAAGATGGACAGATGAATTCTGATCATGAAGAAACACTGGACAGACCCAGGCTGAGGAACATTCTACAGAAGAAAAGTCTTCTCCTATTCAGAAATGTCAAGTCATTAAAGACAGGAAGACTAAGGAATGGTTCCAGATTGAAGAAGACTAAAGTGACATGTACAATTCATGATGGCGGATTGAATGCTGGACCAGAAAGGAGAAGGATACATTGTGGGGGCAGGTGGGGAAATTTGAACAGGATTGGGTAGCACTCTTCTTGCAGCGTTGATCTCCTGATTGGAATAGTTGTACGGGGGTAGTTAGACAGTATTCTTGTTTTGAGGAAATATATTGGAGTTTTTAGGAAGGACGGAGTATTGTATATACTACCTGCTCTCAAATGATTCAAAAAATGAATAAAGATAATTAGTATGTATATATGCACATATGCACACACACCTACAGAGGGAGAGCAAGAGAGAAAGGGCAAGTGATGGAACAAAAGAGGTAAAAATGTTAAAAATTCATGACTTAGGAAGTCTGAAATTATTTTTTAAAAAAGAATAAGAATGTGCTATATTAACTCTATTTTGCAAATTATAAAATTATACTCATACAGTCTGATACCCAAATTATATATACACAACTCACCATGCACACACACATATATGAAGAATATGAAGGAAATGCACAAATATCTTACTCCTGATTATCTCTGGGTGATTAACTTGTGGGAAATTTTTGTCTTTTCTTAATGTCTCTCCATATGGTCCAAAATTGCTTCCATGAACATATGCTGTATTTTGCTTTACAATTGGAAAACAGTATCAGGCACGTCATAAAATAATTTGACAAAAAGAACTAAGTTGGGATCTAAGGCCATTTTCCCTCCGTTCAAAACTGGCCACCCAGTGAGCCAGTCACGGAACTGCTGCTCAGTGGAGCCCCCTGGCTGGGATGAGGTAGAAAGAGCATGGACTAGAAGTCTGGCGGCTCTGGGATGAGGTGCGGTCCTGTTCACTGGACAGGCCTCCTCATCCGGATAATGTAGTCCATAGTCTCTCAAAGCATCATTGAGACTCAAAAGAGACTTTGGATGTAGACAGGTCAAATGTAGACATTTTTAACCTGTAAAGTGCTTGTACATGGGAGGTAATGTGAACACACAGGTAAAGAGATCACCCTCAATCTTATAATCAATTAATAACTACCAGTCATCAGGGCAAACCTTTCACCACCTTTAACTTACGCAATTCTCAGTTCTTTTTTTTAAAGATTGGCACCTGAGCTAACAACTATTGCTAATCTTTTTTCTTTCTTTTTTTTTTTCTTTTTGCTTTTTCTCCCCAAATCCCCCCAGTACATAGTTGTATATTTTAGTTGTGGGTCCTTCTAGTTGTGACACGTGGGATGCCACCTCAACGTGGCCTGATGAGTGGTGCTATGTCCACGCCCAGAATCTGAACCAGCGAAACCCTGGGCCGCTGTAGCGGAGCGCGTGAACTTAACCACTCGGCCACAGGGCTGGCCCCCACAATTCTCAGTTCTTAAAACCATTACCAGTAGGCATACCCATTCTACACATGAGGAAACTGATGCACAGAAACGTTAAGGATCATTTGTCTAAAGTCAGCCCTAAAAGGGATGGAATCAGCATTCCCACTCAGGCTGGCCAGAAAACACACAGCCCATCCACCCCTCCCAACCCAATGAGGCCTGCCCTCCCTCTGGGAAGGCCTGTCCCCTCACCCTAAGATGCCCTCCAGGCAGAACAGAAAGCACCTTTAAGCAGGCTGCATATTTCTGAAACTCTCCACTCTCAGTGACAGCGGCCTTACCAGGCTTTTCTCCCACCATGAAGTTGACTTCCAGATGTCTCCTTTCCTGCCCTCCAGGCCTTCCCATCCTCTGCTCTGACTCTAATACTGCGCTTTAGTAAACGCCCTGCTACTTCAAAGACGCTCATCAGTCACGACAATCCACAATTCACCAAATAAACATATCAAGCTGGAAGAGGAAATACCCCAGTGAGAGCTCCCCTGACCCTGGCACCCGCCCTTGATGGCTCCTGGGACAAGGGCACTTGGAGGATGTCATATTATGCCCAGAGAAGCCACCTATGTGAGCAATCACTTCTTCCAGCACCAGCAGCATGCAGGCGATCCCCAGGGACCACTGGTTAAGCAGTTTCCTTATCTTGTTTTTTTAATTGTTCTTATTTGTAAAAAATAAACAAGCAAAAACCTTCAGAGATGACACATGACATGAAAATGTCATTTGTTTCCATCTATTAAGTTGCTTCATTTCTTCCAGAATGAAATCTTCCCTTTGACTTCTGCAATTACGCCAATGGCGTGACCACTCCAGGCATAGGAAGATCAATAGAAATGAAGAATTCTACTTAGCGTGACATCTTGGCTAAGCCTCGGTGTTTTCATTCTATGGTCTCTTTTGCTGAAATTGAGGTGGGAGGTAAACAAAAATCCCTCTAGAATTAGAATCAGATAATGTCAGCACTGGTAGGGATGTGAAAGGCAACAGACGCCGACAAGGTCATTTGAAAAAGGAGAGACCAAGTCCTAGATAGTCGATGCATCTTATTCCACGTCATGCAGGTCACACAGCCACTTTGTAGTCCAGCTGGGTCTCTAAGTCCTGAGCCCTGAAGGCTCTCGACTTGGAATGACTCAGACTGAAATCATTTACATGAAAGCGTTTGCAGCCACTAGAGTGGAAGCTCACTGGTGTCAGGCGCTGTGCGTCCTCTGGTGCTCAGCCTGCAGATGGCACTTGCAGGAACACAGTCGGCATTTTTTAAGCAAAGAAATTAATGATTTCCAATATCATTTTAGTGGAATTCTAAAAATGTTCATAAAAACATCTATTTTAAAACATTTTTATTTGCATTGAAAATAAATTTCTATATAGCCAAGCCCAGATTGGTCCTGTGCACTGGTTTACTAACAAAAGATGACTACTGCTGTGATAATTAATCAGTTGGCATTGACTGAAGCTCTTAATGAAATGAAGCATGAACTGTTTGAGAAAGCAATTGAAAGCCGTCATACATGCCATGAGTCATCTCTCGAATGCACATTTATTAAATCAGAATTCATAACTTTGATATTTTATCTAACAGGTTTGTTACCCTTTCGAGACTCTATTGGTGGATAAAAAGACAGATGTTTCCAGAGCTAAATTGGAGGAGGGATGGGGGAGGGAGAAACCAGCCAGACGTCAATTAAAGGGAGCAGACAGCAAACCGCCATTTCCCAATGTTTGGGTTTTGTGCTATCGTCTTGAGATAAAATTCAAAGAAACCTTTGCAAATGAACAGGCCCAGAAGCAGGATGCACCACTGAAGGTTTCCGGGGTCTGCCTGATAGGAGGCAGACGTTGTGATGGTTCCAGAGGCAACAATCAGTTTGGGGGTTGCAGGGTCATTGCCATTAAAGGAAACTTCAGCCAAAAAATGTCAGACTAATGCAAAACCCTCTTTTTACTTCCTGAGGGTGCCAGAGAGCTGGAGGGGAATAAGAATCCTCTTCCATTTTCAGGATCTTCAAAGGCACCTGCTTCTTTTGGTTGAAGCAAATATATGTCACATCAATGTCACATCCCACGACTATTGTCCCTGGCACCTCTTTGGGTGATCAAATGAAAGTGGATTGAGAAGCGTGTGAAGATGTTTAGCTCTTTTGACTGCTGGCGGCAGTAAATTGGTGGATCAAGGGGACATCGTCCCCCACGGCTCCCAATTGCAACATTTCTTAGAGTCGCATATTCATAAAAGCAGACCCGGAATCCTTAGAGGCAGCCTCTTGTGCTGAAAGCAAAGGAGACCTTCCCTTTGAACTGCTTTGACACAACGTGGCCATTCTCCTCCAAAGCCTTTCAAGCCCACCCTTTTGCCAACCAGCATCATGGTCCTGTTGCTGAATGGCATTCCTATGGAATGTTCTGGCACTTTCTCTGCACAGAACACACATCTAAATAACTTTTCTCCATTGTAATCTGATTAGATTGCCATAACTGCAGCAGTAAAGCAGTCACAACAGTGAACTTGAACATCAAAACATTTAGAGAAAAATAACCATCTCAGTCGTTGTATACGGCAGTAGCCGCTAATCTCCTTTATCTATGTTAAGCAAAGTACCTTCAATTCCAAAACCAAAAGGAAGTAGAATAAAATGCACATGATTTGAGCAAGGCAAAAACTGGCAATGAATACAATAAACACCTGCTGTCAACCTCTCTTCCATCTCTGTCTTTTTAAGAAAACTGGAAAACCACGGGTTCTACAGAACACAAGCAGCTCGAGAATGATATCAACTCTCTGTGCTCAGCTGAGAGTGGGCTCCGAAGGAGCCACAGCAGCATCTCTGTAGCTCAGTGGTTCTCAGACTGAAGCCTGACAACTGCCTGGAGGGCCTGTTAAAGCACAGATGGCTGGGCCCCACCCATGGAGCTTCTGATGCTGTCGGTCTGGGGTGGGACTCAAGACGTGCAGTTCTAGCAAGTTCCCAGGGATGCTGATGTTGGTGGTCCAGGCACCACAGTTTGAGAGCCACTGCTCTAAACAAAGCCTCATTGGCAGAATCCTGCTACTTTCTTCAAGGCAAGGTGGACAAGACGGAATTCATGGGCCTTTGAGCCTATGTGCTCATCTTGTTTTAGAGCCGCCAAATAAACAGCTTTGTTGTATTTTTCCCTTCGCCTTTGTTATCTGCAGTAATATGCCAGCCCTTGAGTTTATTAATATCTGTAGTGAGACACAGGTTCATCCTCATGCCATTGGTCTTCTTAGAATCACTAATGTAGGCAGGGAAAGGCACTCAGATATCCCCCAGATCCACCACAGCCCTGGCCCCAGAGGAAACTGAGATCAGAGAGGCCGAGACACTTGCCTAAAGCCACAAAGCAGAGATGGAACTAGAACCCAGGGCTGTTGACACTCAACTCAAGCCCGTCCCTCTAACTCAGTCCGGCCACTTCCCTGAGGCAGGTGTTTGAAATATGTGGCTGATTCCAGCAGAATGAGTTTCCGTTTATAAGACTGTGCCTTCCTGGACCAGCGGTTCTCAACCCTGGTTGGCTACACTTTAGAATTCTCCGGGGAGCTAGCAAACTATAATGACAGCAGGCCCGGTTTCCGAGATTTTGATTCAATTGCTCTGGGGTGGAGCCCAGGCACAGAATATTTTTAAAGCTCCCCAGGGGAGTCTAAAGTGTAGCTGAGCCTGAGAACTGCCACAGAGACTATGGCGTTCTCGAAGGAAGATGTCCGTTCCCCGGGACGGTGCTTCTCACACATCATCGGACATGTGAACGTGCTACCTTTTAGTAGCAAGGCCCTAGGAGAGTCTCAGTAAACACATGTTGAGGGAAAGATTAGAACAGAGCCTTTGTTAAAAACCCCAGACCAGCGCTGTTAGCATCACCTGGGAACTTGTCAGGAATGCAAACTCTCCATCCCCATCCCAGACGTAGTGATGCAGAGACCCAGGGGGTCAAGCCCAGTGTTTCGTGTTTTAGCAAGCCCACCAGAACCCCTTGATGATACCGACACAGGCTCCCATGGAGGACTTCTAGAGTAGAGGAATAAAAAAACAGATGGAAAAATTTAGTTAGAAACATAAAACAGAGTCTATTAGAGAAGAATGATACGTTGCCCGGAAAGGTGGTGGTGGGTATACTTGTGGCAGGAATTCAGGGTTTGTGGGTAAAGAGGGGAGTCCAGCTCCCTGAGAACAGATGATGTGTGAAGGGAGGGGTGAAGTAAGGACGGACAATCACAGGGATGGCGGGTTACCTGTCTGGGCAGGAGAAGGGGTTGGGGACAGCAGCCGTCTCACTGGAGAGCAGAAGGCCATCACCAAGTGTGCAGGGCACAGGCAAGTCCCCTGCTCCTCAGCAGAACGCTGTAGGTGAAACACTGCAGGTAGGTGAAGCAGACAACCGGCATGGAGTCCTGGAAATCATACGGACCTAGTGACTCCGAAATCCTGGCTCTGTGGCATGCTAGCCACGAGTCCTCGAGCGGGGGAGGTAAGCTCTCTGAACTCAGGTTCATCCTCTCTGAGATGAGCCCAAAAGTTACTTAGCAAAGGTGTTATAAAGTGACATAAGCAGCTAGCACAGTGCCTGGCAGGCGGGTGTTGCTCAAACATGTAATGAGTGTTTCAGGTGAGGCAACCCAGCCCAAACTCACTGTCCTTACAGGGCAGCAAAGGGACCTGGGGAAGTAATTGACTAAATCTCAAGGAGCGGTGAGGCCCCTTCAGTGAGGAAAGCACAGGAGAAGGGGGTTTCATCTCAGAATCCCTCCGGTACCTTGTGGTCGAGTTCCCAGGCTAGCCCACCAAACCCACTTTCACCTGGGTTCTCCTTGAGTCCACATCCACCACCCTGAGAGGAGGGAGCTGCTGGCGAGGAGAGACGAGGGCATCACACCCGCTCTGTGGTCCGTCTGGGCTCTGTCCAGTCCCCGGGCCAATGCCACCAGCCCTGCTGCAGTGGGAGAGTGAGCATGTCAGTGGGCACCCCTAACCTGCTGTGGACCCAGCTTCACACCTGAGAATGCTGAACTCAGGGTGGCCGGCAGGAAATAAAACCCAGAGAGACATTTTTTGGAATATTGTTTAAAAAAAACACAAAAGTAAAAGAATACCACCTAAAGAAATTAACTTAAAAGCCTATAGAAGCTGGAAAAATCTATCTTCATTTCCAAACTGAAAGGCCACAGTCTGGTTTTGAAAACAAGCACACGTGGCAGGGACGCACATTTCAATGAAATGGGAGTATAGTCCTGGTTCCACCATTAACTGGTCACAGACCTTGGGGAAGCAACGCTTGGAGAATGCCTTCCAGGAGCCAGGCACGGAGACAGCTGCCTCCCAATATTTACGAGTTGTTTTTTATTCAGTAATTAATAAGCGGTCATTGTGTGCCAAGCTTTGTGTTGAAACCAGAGGAAGGAAGAGGAATAACTGGTGCGGGTGGGGGCTCCCTCCAGCCCTCAAGGGGCTTACAGACTAGTCTGCTGGAAACAATTGCCCTTATTTAATCCCCACAATAACACTGTCAGGTGCGCATCGCTATTGTCCCCATTTTACAGATAAGAAAACTAAGACTTAGAGGGGAAAAAAAACTGCCTTGATGATTAAGTGGCAGAGGCTTTGTGTCTCGAATGACAAAGCTAATGTCATATACACTGCAGATCAGGGGCGAGTTCCTCCCCTCTGTGTGACCCTCAGGAGTGCCATCAGGAAAACAAATGACTTGGTGAAATAAACTCCAGGCTGCCCTCTGTCTCCAGCTATGCTTCCAGTTGAGTCAAATCCTGGAATTCAAAGCAAATCTCTACCCATTCACAGCCTATTGGATGTTAAAGCCAATTCATTCAATCTTGTCTTTTGAGACGCAGAGAGGAGAAGGGAATTGCCTGAGGTCACACAGCAAAAATCACAAAAACAAGGATTTGAAAGCAGGTCTCCTAATGCTTAGGTCTTTCCATTTTTAAACATAGACATACACACACAGCTAAACACCTCAAATAATGTCATTTGTCATCATTATTTTTTTACTGCTGAGAAAAGATACACTGGAGGAGGAAGGGACACGGTCTTCCCCCTCAAGCTTGGGTGCTAAGCACACTCTCTGCTTTGAGGACTTGAGAACAGGGCAGAGGGGAACTTCTGGAAGCTTCCCCCAGCTAATGGGAATGTCAGCCCTCCCCAAGGCAGGTTAAGGGACCTGGGCTCATTGAAGTCTAACAGAGCAACTGGGCTCTTTCATTCCCCAGCCACAGACAGAGGAAGGGGTAAAGAAGAATGCTGTAAATCAGCCACCACATAATCACGCATTTTTAGAGTTTGCTTGTAATTAGTCCGTATTCATGGTGCTGTATGGGTAGAGAAATCTGTACTCAAGGAAACTCTGAAAACCAACATGTTTGTTTCAAGTAACTGATCTACAGGAACTATATACCAGGTGACAGACAGCTGAGTTCCTCCTCCATCTGAGAGTAGGGAGAGAACCTAAGGCCATACATGTACATCTACACACCTTGATACAGCCTTTCCTGCTTCCCCCAGGCTCACATCATCTCATCTGGCTCTAGGTTATCCCTTTTCCATTTGCTAAGGCTTCCCCTCAAGAAAGCAAATTGTTTTGTCAACATGGCTGATTTCTCCTGGACAGTCAGTAACATTAATCAGTGCGTTGAGAGTGGGGAGAAATGGCTGCTGACCGTGTTGAGACTCTCTTTCATACCAGGAAGTATGCCAGAGGTTTTGCCATATCCAGTCCCCCCGGCAGCCCTTCAGAACAGTCCCTCTCCTACCTGAACCACCTATGACTTATGCTGGGTCTACACGGAGTGGATTGAAATGGTTCTAAGACTAGATTCCCAGAACCATCTTCTTTTGTGCAGTATAATAAAAGTCATGAATACTAAAGATCCAGAACTTGCAGTTTCCAAAGCACGTGCATATTTGATACCTCATTGGAGCTATATGAAAACTTAAAAGTTTGACTTCATAATTTATCTAGCGATTTTGGCCTGTTTTTGACAAAATCAGTATGTTACATTCTCTAGGAAAGATCAAAAACAACGTTAATCTGACCTGGCTGAATTTCCATGTATGAAAAGTCCAAGACTGTCCTCTCCTCCTTTCTGGAAGGCCCCAGCGAAGCACTCAGGGTAGGGACTATGAGATGTCGCTCATGATGCGGGGTCAGTGAGCCGAGGAGTCGAAAGAAAGATTTCTTGGACTCTCAAGATCTGGCAGTAGTGCTCTTTTTATTTAGAGAATAGTGTGGGATAGCATGGGGACAGGACCCATGGGCAGTCAGAGCTCCTGCTGCCGCCGCTTCTGCTGCCCCCGCTGGCATGGGGACAGGACCCGTGGGCAGGCAGAGCTGGTGCGTGGGGACAGGACTCATGGGCGGTCAGAGCTCCTGCTGCTGCCCTGAGTTGAGGGTTAGGGCTAATTTTATAAGGCATGGGTACGTGACTTATTTTTACTGGAAAAAGAAAAGATGATGTAAAAAGTCATTAAATGATTTCAGTGCAGATGGGGTCTGGTTATTGTGCGGTCATATAACTTTAGATACGAATCTGGCCATATAGATCGGCATGTAGGTGAGGATGCCCTGGGCTTCTCTCCCTGGGGCAGCCCTAATTCATACCATAAAAAAAGTCCACGGGGTCATATAGTTTGGCATGTAGGCCAGGTCACCTTGGGCTTCTCTAGCTGGGGCAGCCTTAACCCACATCAACTCACATGCAAGTTTCATATGTGCGGGAGAGGGAGCGGGTTCCCCCACCTTGAAGGAACATCATTTACCTGATCAGCCTTCCCAGGGGGTCAGCTCTCTGCCTGCAAACCCAGTTCTATATCTCTGTTTAGCCAGATCCAAAAAGACCCTGCACACCTAGGACGTTATGCAAATAGCAGGAGGATTAGTTGAGAATGGGTCAACTCACGTTATATGATAATCTACACTTGTATATTAGACACAAGTTAATTCTAAACATATCTCCTGCAACTAAACACGCTCCCCACCCCAATTTCCCCCAGTGGACGTCTGCTGCCCGTGTTGCTGTGATAGCTGATTGGTTTCTCTCTCTCCGCTGCCAGCCCAGTGCCTGGCACACAGCGCGCGTTTGATAAGAATTTGTTCGCCGACTCACCGAATCAGACAAAAGAATTGGGAGAGTTATATCTGTTATGTAGGTTTCTTTTGTTGGGTTTTTTGCCCCCTCACTATGGTCTAAGACAGTAATTCTCAATCCCGGCATCAAAATCACCATCAGAAGCTTACTTGATGAGTGGGGACGCCGAGTTGGGGTGCATGTAGACTGACACAGCAGAGTCATCCGGGGAGCTCTGAAAACGGACCCGTGTCTGGAGCCACACTGCAGTTGGTCCGCGATGAGGCTCCAGCTTTGGTATGTTCTTAAAGACTTCTCAGGTGATTCTTACATGCAGACAGGAGAGGCAGGCAATCCTATAGCAGTGGTTCTCAAAGTGGGGTTCCCCAGAACAGCCTCAGCATCACCTGGGTACTTGCTGAAATGTGATTGTTTGGACCCCGTTCCAGATTTACAGAAAAGGAAACAGAAGGGTGTTTTTTTTTCTTTTTTATAAGCCTTCCAGGTGAGTCTGGTGCACTAGAATGTGAGAACCCCCCAACTGTAGCAACGGAGGCCAGATGCTTGTTCTCGTGGCTCCGGGCGCCGGCACGGGGAGATGGGGGAAGATTCCTTCCTTCCGCTGAGTCTCAGATACACAGTCTATCGCTCAGGACTGCAGAAGCCGCAGCAGCTCCGGGGCATATGTCACTGTTCTCCTGTTCTAAAAATTGCTACATCTGTACATGCACGAGCTAATAAAAACGTCTCTGCCACAGGTTCAGAGCTTTATTACGTACCGTAGTGCGCCCCGATTCTTCCGCGCATTCTCTGGCCGGTGCGACAGCACGCTCACCGAGGGCGGGTGGACACCTCACTGCTCTCGCCTCGCGCCCTGAGTAATCGGAAGTCCTGTGCAGGCGCCGTCATCTTCCACCGGCTCTCTGGGCTCTTCCTTCGTCCTTGGAGTCCTGCCTGCTTCACTTGTTCTCTTCATTCACCGTCTGTGCCCCCCCGCCCCCCCCCCAACCTCTACCCCCACCCCCAGCCTCAGGCTCATGCAGCCTCTTTTTGGAACTTTCCAAAGGTCAGCCCCCATGGAGGGACAAAGTCCTACCTGTTCAATCTTGGGCAGTAGCCCCGGGACAAAGGCGAGAGGGGTGAGGGCCCCTCAAAGACCAAATGGGAGAGCAGGGCCAACAAGGGGACATGACAGTAATTTACCAATCCTGTAAGGGGAGAAAGTGGGGTTTCAGCGTCAGACAGACCTGCTGCCCGTCCCCATTGCCCTCTGATGGGCTGAATGACTTAATCACCCTTTGCATCTGAGATGCAGTTTGCACATCTGGACAACCGGAACAAAGTACCATCAGCCCAAGGAGAGTGTTCGTTGATCTGTGAATGTATTTGATGTTATGTTGTTTTCCCAGACCTGTGCATAGAATGGAGGAAGGAAGGAAGGAAGGAAGGGAGAAAGAAAGGAGGGAAGTGGGGAGGGAGGGATTTAGGAGGCAGACAGGCCCCTGGCATAAAGGAAAATGCCCCTGTATTTCACCATCAGTCTCTGGGGATCTCATTCTGAGCCCAGTGTGGGCCGGTCCGGAAGCACACAAGCATGATATACACCTAACAGACTTGATGTCACCAGGAGAGTCTTTTCATTTGTGCTTGGGACACTCCCAAGCCAATGATGGAGGACTTTGGGCTGAGAAAGGGTAAAGAAAAGACAAAAAAAGAGTAACAAAAGGGACAAAAATATGGTGTGACAAGGTAATTAATGCAGCTCCAATATAGTAGCTGACGTCTGTCCAGGGCTGCTGTGTGCCGCGCACCAGGCCAGAGGCATCCTGTGCACTATCTTATTCCCCCTCAAAACAGCCTCGTGAGGAGGTTTCTACTAGGTGAGAACCGAGGCTCACAGAAACTTAACCACGGACGCACACCACACAGGAACATGTGCGTGCAACTCCGTGATGGTGGCACTGCTCCCACGTCCTCTTGTCAGTATCTCTCACTGCACTGCAAGCCTCTCAGTGCCCGTGTCCCTATCAGTAAAATGACAGTGGTAACACCCACCCCCGCTCTGTTGTTGCAAGGATTACATGCATCGATTGACTTGTAGAACTTAACACAAGGCCTGAACCTAGCAAGAGCTCAATAAATGGTGGCGGTGAGAAGGCAGATGAGGATGATGAGGAGGCGTTGGGATGTCTCTGTTCTCCTGCAAAGCCTCAACATCCAGCCAGACCTGGCATCTCATTGGCATTCAGAAAGCGTGCTTCGTTGATGGCATGCATGCAGGAATGTAGGTCTAAAGGTCCGAGGCCCCAGCTGCCTGGCCCGGAGTCAGCCCCAGCCTTCCCCACTCAGGGGCCCGAGTGCCATCACCATCTGACCAGCCTAAGAGCACAGCTGACAACCTCTGCTGCCAGCAGGTCTGTGTTAATGCTCCCATCTCATTTGTGCAGGAGTCCTCTCCCTTTGCCTGTCCCCTCCCTGCTCTGGCCCCTGGGACAGGTTTTCCTCTCCATCGGGGGTCATCAGGAGCTACTTCTTCCTGCACCAGAGTCTTGAAATCACAGCAGGAGGCAGAATGCCCCTGCAAGGGCGCCAGCGGAGGGTCAAACTCTTCTCCCCACTGGAAACACCAACAGACTCTGCAATGGGCCAAAATGATTGACTGTGGAGTCCAGCTGTCAGTCCTCTCCTGAGAAACAGAGGTAACAATGGCTACCGTGCCAGGTGTTGTAGGGAGCAAGTGAGCAGGTGCAAGGAAGCTCAGTAAATGGAGGCCCGACCCCCTCCTTCCCTAACCACACAGTTTCACTCCACTACTGCACCCATCTGACCCCGTGAACTACCTCTTCTCATTTGCCCTCCAGAGCCACTCTCCACCCTTCTCTGAGCCCTGGGATGCTGACCTGTATGTATGACATCACTCAGGTCCATCCCACAGGAGGCACCGAAAGAGATCAGAGAATGGAAGGAGAGCAGGAGGAGGGTACTGACGCCCAGGGCTCACCCTTCCAGTCGCACGCTGCTCCTGCAAGCAGCAGCTTCTGTCCTAGCCCTCTCCTATAGTGACAGCCCCCTCTAGGTTCTGGCAAACCCTCCCTCCCCTTCCTGCTCAGGCCCAGGGTGGTAACGTCTCCCCAGTGATGCTGGCCCCAAAGTGTTTCCCCATCCCTTGTTGATTTCCCCTTCACCCTCCGCAGGCTGCTATAAATAGTCCATCTATTGACTTCGCCTCAATCTCCCCACCTGAGAGCACCAGCTCTCTCCTTCTGGGACCCTGACTGACAGTCCAGCTTCCTCTTTGGGTTCATAATGTTCACCATCATTTGAAGCACATCCTTGAAGGCCCATTTTTTCCGAGAAATCGCCCCAGATCAGTCCTAAATTATATCTCTGGGCTGACTTTCCACCCACTGTTTAGCCTGTGTCATCTTGTCCCTCTCCTTGGCAGACTTCATTCCGTGCCCACGACCCTGCCCGCCAGCCCAGAGGAGGCGCACACCCTCCCCCACCCACTCGGTGCTTCCCTCAATGCCTGACACGAGCCGTATGTTCTCTGAAGAGTTCGAAGAGACCAATAAACCTTTCCTCCCCCCTCACACCCAGGGAATATCGCTCCAGCACTTCTATTTTAAACACCAACGATTTTTCACACTGACCTTTTCTCAGTGTGTGACTCACAGGAAGGTGTGGCACGGGGACGTGCCTGTCACAGCCTCTGTCCCCCATTGTCCACGGGGGATGTTTTCAGAGAATCACAGACCACTGAGCCTTAATGAAGATCATCTGTTCCCATCCCTTCATTTTTGCCGCTGGGGAAGTGGAGACCGGATTGATTCCTCAAGGGATTTCTCAAAAGCCACAGGTGATTTTGTAACAGGATGGAGACCAAGCCAGCCCACTGCCTTCCAGGAGCCCCTGTGCACATGGCCTTGTGTCCAGACCCTCACGCATCTCGGTGCTTCTTCCCTGAAGCTGCCCAGACACAGGTGAGCAGGCAGAAAAGTGCTCCAGGGTTTTATGAAGGCGGAGGAATAGCGTACCCCATCCTCCTGGGGGTCTGTCATCTGCCAAGTTTCAGGGGAGGGGCGTGAAGGTCAAGTGCACTCGGACTAGGGTGAGGAAGTGAGTCGCTCACTTTGGGCACAAAATTTAAGAGGGTGTCAAAAAACTCAGTCATCGAGACAACTAAGATCTTAATGCAATATTTTAAAAATCAAAATGAATGCCAAAAGATCCATGACAAACAAAATATCACCAATTTAAATAAAGATAGGATCCCGTCCTGCATTCGCACAACCCTGCCTCCCTTGCGTTGTCGTTAACCCCTTGACGGGTTCCAATAAAGCTCCATTTACCAAACGCAGTGGCCGGTTTGCCAATTTGAATTTTTAAAACATTGCGGTAAAACGTTATTTATCTTGATGACTGAGTTTTTTTGGTGTCCCCTTAAATTTGGGGCCCAGGATAAGTGCCTCCCTCTCCAACTTAGCCCCAGCCTTGCTGTCAGTCATTTAAAATATGCAAAAATAAAGCAAACAGCTATCCTGAGGAGCAGAATACAAACCCAGGTGATTTTTAAGAAAAAACTTAAGATTTTAAGATAAAACACCCGCCGCGAATTTAGCGGTACTTCCTGGAAACAGCGTTGGACAGGATTCTCCTGATAAACCACGTGAAGCATTTCGTTCCGCTTCGGAGTTGAGGAAGCTCCTGGTGAGACGGTCAGTGAATTGTCACGTGTCCTGCGTGAGTGAAAGATGGAACCCTGGAACACTGGCCGTTAGCTGAGTGAAGACACAAGTGCCTCTGAAACCCTTTGTAAGTGTTACTAAAAAGAGATGAGTGAGTGACCTGAATATGCCTCAGCTAACTTGTCAACCCACTTCCTACACCAAGTGTACGAAGGTCCTGAAATAACAGGTTAGGCACCATAATTGTTACTTCGGCAAGAAATTCCAGGGGTTTGGTAGATATCAAACAGCATCAAAATTATAGGCAGTCATCAGCGCTTGGAGACACACACAGCTTGGCATGGGCTGCAGATCTGATCTAATTATGCCCCAAAGGTGGCAACCTAAAACTGAAGGCTGGTGCTTGGTGTCATCTGCATCAAATGTGTCACCACCATCCTCCCTCGGCTGACTCCTTTCTCTGGAATGATCACTCCCCCTCCTGTCAACCCTGGTCAGCTTTGCATGAGCTTCAAGACTCAGTTCACACATCAACCCTTTGCAGAAGCCTTCTCCAACACGTCTTCTGCACTTGTTCATGGGGTAATTCATTCATCCATTCCTCACATACCTAGTGAGTTTATTTAGTCCAGCACAGTGTGCACCTCTGAGGACACAGTGGGGAAGGAAGAGACATTGTCTGAGCCCCTACAGTCTACTGTCCCCACAGCACCGGGTTATTTCCCTCCCTCTCGGAGCAGGGTGGTTTCACACTGAACTCCAGTAGTCTGATTCCATCTTGTCCTGCCCCGCTTGACTGGAGCTCCTCAAAGCCATGTCTTATCCGTCTAAATCCCCAGGGCATAGCAGGACCCGGCCCAGAATAGGTGCTCAAAAAAAATTTGAGTCAGCAAGAGACCAGATTGGTGTTTTTCTTGCTTGGTGTTTCAGGTGGTCTGTCTGATCATCGTGTCTGTGAGTCAAGCCCTCTGGCCGTTTCTATCTTTGCCCAAATTCCCACTTGGGATGTCCACAGGGAACAGAGCTGCTTTTCCATCGAAGAGAGTCAGCATCAGCTGGCTTTGGCAGGAATTTTCTCTGTAGCTCCAATCAGTGCACAGTCTTGAGCCAACCGTCCCACAGGCTGTTGAAGGATTTCAAAGGTAGCGTGACTGATGTAATGTTTCTGATTGGAAAGTGGCGAAAGAGCTCTCAGCAACCCACTCTCCTTAATTACATGAAGCAAACACCTCCTCAAGGATAACCACAGAAGCCTGTTTCAGTCTCGGCTCCCAGCCCGTCCACCCTGCTTGCTGACCAGCACAGAGAGGTGAAAAGCTGACCCTGCTGAATGAAAAAGCGAAAGGACCCACAGGTCCACTGCTTGGGACTGTGGGATTATGTGTGATTCTGCAGCATCATTTCCTAATTTACACTCCTCTTCCCAGATTGCTCATGTCAATCTGTAGACAGTGTTCACCCCGAAATCCCAATGTGCTTCTGAATTATGGAGCAGCTCAGGAGGGGCCTGGCCTCACCAGTGAGCCCCCAGCCAAGTGCAAGGGGGGGCTTCAACCCTGAACAGCCACTGATCTCACAAGGGAAGCTCAAGGGGGTGGAGGGCCAGGGCCCCACATCATCACAGAGGGGCAGGGGGCACCAGTGCCCCTTCCCTTCCCTCCACTAGTCAGATCCTCCTCCTCCACAGGCCTCTTCTCTGGCCTCCCTGCCTCCAATCCAGACAATTTTCCTTCACAGATCAGTCTTTGCCAAGCCCTTCCATGCCCCACCTTTGCTTAGAGGCTGACCTTGGTATATGGGGCCTGCCCCAATCTCATTTCCTGCCCCCAAAACAGATGTGTTTCTGGATGTTCCCCAAATTGACATCTGCAAGCAGATCTGTCTCTTTTCTAGCACAACCCTCACCCCTGAGCCCACACCTGCTTACACGCACACACACTCACGCACACACACTTTCTCTCTCTCTCTCTCCTCTAGATTTATCCATCATCACTTGAATGCCTGCTATGTGTCAGGGGAAGAAAACTAAAAGCTTCATTGAGCACCTGTCACATGCCAGGTCTTCATCGAGTCTCCTCGCATCTTGAATCTCATTTTACCCTGTTGCATAGATATTACTATTATTCCCAGTTATTATAATTATACAATTATAATATAATTATAATTGTATATTTTGTATTATCTAATATAATGGTATAATATAATTAGACAATAATAATAATTCCCAGTTATTATTATTATACAGTTGAAGTGGCCGAGCTGAGAGGGACTAAAAGGCTTGGCCGAAGGCCCACAGGTAAGTGGCACTCAGCACTCACCTGGTCTCTTGACTTTCCACTGCACCTTCCAGTGCCCCGCCCACCTGTCCATCCGGATCACACCCCAGGCCTGCGAGGCTGCTACCTGCATTAGTCAGGGCCCTGTGGGAAAAAGACGATGGCACACTCAGACGGGTTCCTTAGGGAGAGCTTGAGAAAGTACTCACTCACGTAAGCACGGGAGGGCTTAGAGCAAGCCACTGAGATGGTTCAGGGAAGGACTCCAGGCCTTGTGACAACGGAGAACCATCACCACCCCAGGCCTGAATTGGAAGGGAGGAATAACTACCAGAACCCAGAGCTGGAACTGGACAGAGAGGGCTGTGTGGTCAGGGCTCTGTGGTTTTATGTCCACAGACGCAGCCAGCTCTTGGGTGCCCATAGGAAGGGAGCTCACTCTCCCCCTGCCCTCCCCTGATCCTCTGATCACCTGTAGGCACTCACCATGAGCCAAAACCAAAAGGAAGCCAGAGGGCAAGGGGGCAAATGACATTCCAGAAAGATCTGCCTCACAAGACAAAAGCAAGGGGCACACACTGTCCACGTGAAAAGCTCATGTCCCCAGTACAGGGGACACACAAAGGCCCTTCAACTACGGAATCCCCGCAGGGCAATGCCAGTTGGGCCATCCTCTTTCCGAGTGCTCTGATCAAGTTTGGAATCACCGTCTCTTCTTCCGCTGCCCGGTCCACACCCCCTCCCCCTGAGCCAGGGCAGGCTCTTTCCCTTGAGGGCGAACCACGCCTCGCTTCTCTGAGGTCTGAGGCCCTGGTGGTCTTGCTTTTCCTGGGCTGCCACCGTTGGACCGGCCAGGACTTTGGGAAAGGGAGCATGAGGAGGTGGCCCACAAGGCCCCGGGAGATTCCTCAGGCCAGCTCAGTGAGCCTCTTCTTTGTCTATTGGTTTAGTGGCATGAAGAACCCAAACATCCAGGAGATGTTTTAGCTTCCAATTCCAGAACTCCACGCTCGTGCTCCCTGTGGAACTCTTCCTCCCGTGGGCACTGGGACCTCTCGGTTTAGAAGAGTGAGAGTCACCTCTCCTTAGAATGGCACAGCGCTGCTTACATAAATTATCACATTTAGCTCTCAGTATAACCTTGTGAGGTGACTGCCCATTATCCTAGTCTATAGATGAGAAAACAGAGGCTCAGAACAGTGGATTAATTTTCCCAATGAAACACAGAACTAATGGGTGAGCATTGGTATGAATCTCTAAATCTTGGGTCCCTTCTTGCCCCAGGCTGCTGCTTTCAAGGTTGTACTGGGCACCATCCCCCTGTAAGTGTTAGGTGCGGATGCCGAGACAGACAGACAGCCTTTTGGACTTCTAGGGGCCATAATTCACTTCCTTCCACGCCCTTTCCTCTGCAAGCCCCAAGTATTTCAGAACTGTGGAAGCAAAAATGCCCTCTTCATCTTTTGCCAGGGATCCCATGCCCCAGGATTCCTCTTCCGGACTGACCAGGCTCAGCGAATCACCTGGAAGAGCCTCCTGTTGAAAGAGCTCCAGGCCCTCCCTGCTGGAGGCCGAGACTGTCACAGCAGGCACATCTCGGGGGCAGGTTTAATCAGGGATGGCGCCTCCAGATAAATCACCTCCATCAAACCCCAAAGCCTGCTTCCTGTGCCCCTCCAAATTAAAAGCGCTCCCTCTACTAATATATTAATTAAAATGAAATATTAATAGCTGACCTCTATTATTTATTGGCTGTTTTCGGAGAATAAAATATTGAGATCCAAAGAGAAATCAATTTCGACGAAACCTCCCTCTCCTGAGCAGGCTTGATTCGTGTCACATAATGAAGAGATAAGCTTATCAGCTGCATCAGTTCAAAGACGGCTGCTGTAAATGTTGATTCTGAACCAATAAGAAGATTATAAGCGCTGTCATAAAATATCTTTCCAGGATGTAAATTATTCAAAGCCCTCCGTGGGCAGACACAGTAGCTCATGCCTCAGTGAGCCCCGTTCTGTGCCACACGTCGCATTTATTAAAGCCAGAGAGGGCCTCTGTTGATAAAGCCCCCTAAATAAATGATAACCTTCATCTCCTTCTTCCAAATTATTTCCACGATTAGAATTCGAAATGCTTGTGCCAGCAGTGTCAAAGAGGGCTTCCTCTGTAGGCAGCGTGAACATCTTCTTTGGGAAGCTCAGCACACATGACAGTCGGGCCTCTATTCTGTGGAGCAGGGCAGCGGTCTAGCACTGCGGACAAGCTCTGGGGGCTCAGCTTTACCGTGTTCAAGTCATGAGATGAAGCGGGTGATACAATGAAAAGGCTTGGAGTCCAAACCTGCCTCGCCGCCCAGGCTGACCCTGGGCATGTTATTCAACTCTCTAAAAGTGAGTGTCTCCCACAGGAGGTGGTGAATAACATGTGCACCCACTGGGCACAGAATCTGGCTCGCAGAAGGTTCTCAGCCAGTATTTCTAACCCGATCAATGACCGTGGTGTAGACCCCAGGGGGCACGCTGCTTCTCATCTCCTCAAGGCCTCCTGGAGCCTCATTGAGTGTTCTGGGTGGTTCTGCCTGCCCCAAAGGGTACCTGGAGCAGACCCATCCTGCGCTGATACCTGCTTTGTTCACGGAGAAGCCAGATTAACCCTGTGCATCTTCTAAGGCCCAATTCAAATGCCGTCTCCTCCGTGAGTATTGCATAGATTCCTCGCCTGGATTCTCCTTTGCTTTCTCATCCTTCCCCAAATCCTTATGGCATGCCCATCATTGATACGGGCTCTTTTATGTACAGTCTTATGTCATCTTTATTACAACCCTGCGAGGCAAGCCTTGTTTCTCTTATTTTATAGAAGAGGGAGTTAGGCTTGGGAGGCCAAGTGTCTTGCTCAGAGTCACACACTGAATAAGTGATGGGACCAAGAGCTTAGCCAGGTTTGGTTTGATTCCAAAGCCCCCGCTCTTTCCTTTCTTTTCCGTTGACCATCCTGCTGCTGGTCCCAGATCAGTGCTTCTTATCTGGGCTCCACTTACACTGCTGAGCAAGCCTGGGTTCCGCTAGGAATGGGTCTATATCCCCAGAGCGTCATTCAGCCTCCCATATGCAGCCCTCAGGGCCACCTGGAGCATTGGGCCCAGAGCTAGTCATGGACACTACAGCTCCATGTGCCTGGTTCCCAGCTGGATCAGCCCCCAGTTGCTCATGGTACCCCAGTCCCTGCAGGCCTCCTCGAGCCCAGACCAGGACAACAACAGTGATGCACATTCACTTCTCCATTAACCATTTGATTCCTCAATTTCTTCATCTATAGAATGGGGATGAACAATGGTACCTATCTCAGGCAGCCACCGTGAAGACCTAGTGAGATTGTGAATGTAGAATGTTTGAACAAGGCTGGCACACAGTCAGAGCTCAACAATAGCAGCTACTATTGCTATGATCTGAAAGGTTTCTGCCTCCACATCCATGCTCTCCCCACATTGCACTGAGCATTGTGTACCCTTTAGCAGAAAGCTTGGCATTTAGTGGATGGTCAGCAAATTGCGAATTGCTGGTAAATTCTTTCATGTTCTCCAAAGCACATGCTAATTAGTGTCTGGTACAGCTGCATGGGAGAGTGGAGGGTGTACAGGCTCTGGAATCAGACAGGCTGGCATTTGAGTCTTGCCTGTGTCACCTTCTAGTGGATGGTCTTGGATGAGTCACTCAAACCTAACCTGAGCCTCTACTCTCACATCTATAAAATGGGTTTGGGGACAGGGCTAGATGCCAAAGCTGCTGTGTCACTGTAGGTAGAATCTGTCTACAAAGCTTCCAACATACACCAGGGACACCATCGCTGCTCACTTCCTTCTTCCCCTCCACCTTTTCCTTTCATTTATCCTCTTTCCTCTCCTAAATCCCTATCTACTGGTCTCTTGTATCTGCATCCTTTGTTATGAATATCATCAGTGCAGAACTGTATTCCATTGGCTGTCTGCTCTTGCGTGTCTGGGGTGTCTTGTGTTGACCCATTAATCATTTTGACCTTATCTTGCCAAAGGGGTAATAAACACTTCAGAGAAAAGGACCAGACCCTGCTTCATCTTGAGTGACAGTAGTTGCTTAGACGTGTTCTACAAATGCCCATGGAAGGAATTATTCCCATCAACGATGAAAGAGAACATTTGTCAAAAAAGAGGACCCCCAAACCAAACCATCGAACTCTCCCTCTACACCACGTCGGTTTCATCCATTGCTCTAACCTAATACTAGGGAGACAAAATGGCGGTTCATTGTGGTGGCAAGCCAAGCTGAATAATTATCCCAGAAAATGTTTTAAATGTTCCAGTATGCCAACAAAATAACACACACACGTGCGTACACACACCCAAACAATGCAAGAACCACCAGCAGTGTGCACAGAGATTGCAAATTTCCTTGCAAATTCATCAGAAAGAATGGGCGCTCTGAATTACCTACCGTCCAGAACACAGACGCTGTCTGATATATTCTGCTCCCACAGCAATCCTGGCTTGTCAAGAGCTGACAATCAGACATGCAAAACAAGTGCTATGTATGAATTTTGCAAAAGTATCACTTTGGGAAAACAGAAACCAAAACAAATTGAGAAATCATATAAATAATTACTCTGAGCTTCAACTCTAACATGAAAAAGGAAGGCACACAAGCAGAAATGCTAATTAATATGACTGTTTAATTACAGGGGCACAAATTAATAAACCGGAATTACTCCAGATTTCCAGCAGGCAGCCCGTCTCTGCATGTGATCTCAGAGGTGTGGGCGCAGGAGGTGAAATGCTTAGCTTTCCTTTGCCAGGTGCCCAGCTGAAATGGCATCAGGAAAGAGCAAGGTGAGGCCCCTGTGCAGGAGGACCCGGTCCTCCCAGGCTCACCCCTCTGCTCAGACACGTTGAGCCCTCATCAACATCAGCAGGTGCAAGCTTCCACCAAGGCATTGTCTCTAATTAGGAAATCATTCCTCATGCAGCTACAAGGGCCCCACCACGACACACTAAGGACAAAATAAAACTCAACACAACAAAAGGGGAGGATTTATGAAACAGCCACTACATGCCAGGAGCTCTGTCTCTCGGTGTTTGCGTCTCATCCCTTCCCTTCCTCTCCCTCAGTCTCTCAATTTGTTTTGGTTTCTGATTTCCCGAAGTAATACTTTTGAAAAATCCATATACATCACATGCTTTGCATGTCTGATGGCCAGCTCTCGACAAGGCAGAATTACTGTGGGAGCAAAATGCATATCAGACTCAGTAAAATGGATGGTATCGCCAACATGGAAGTAATCATCTCATTATACTGCCGTGAAAACTGAGGCTCCCAAGGTCAGCTAATCTGATTTTGCCAAAGCCACATAACTGGAAGACAGAAGGTTCTGGATTCAGAATTCTGGGGGTCTGAGTTCAAAGTCTCTGCACTGTTAACCAAAGGAAGCTTCTTTCCAGACATCAAACATGCGTTCACTTCTGCAACTTACAGCTATAGCATTCAATTGATCATTTCTTCATTCAGTAAAGTCAGTTGTGTGCCTACTACGTGACAGCTTTGGACTACGTTCTGGGAATACAATGGTGAGCAAAAACTCACTCAGAGCCTACTTTTGAGGAACTTACGTGGGCAATGGGAAAGAATGATATACATAATCACACAAACAAATCTATTTCAATAGCCTTTGTTGGAGGCTACATAGGAGAGAGAAACAGGGCAAAAGTGAGGGTTGAGTGGTCCAGAAAAGCTCCTCTGAAGACGTAATGGTTGAAGAATGATCTGAAAGATGAATGTGAATATACAGTTGAGAGAGAGAATAATTTACGTGAATATAGAAGAATTTTCTATGCCTGCTCTCTGTTTCCTCCCCATCCATCCACCTCTCAACATGCTCCAACCTAACATGCCTTCTGCTGCCATCACTCTAGCACAGAAGTTCATGTGATAAATTTCACGGACATTTTTGATCCTCAATTCACATGAGCCTTCAGACATATTGGACAGAATTGATCGCTCCTTTTTCCTTGAAATCATCTCTTCCTTGGCTTCTGAACCAGAAATTGACTAGTTTTCCTCCTGCCTCTCTGGATCCTCCTTGGGAAAGGCCATTACTTCATTGTTCTCCTCCGCGTGTTCTTCAAGACGTGGTCTTGGGCACTCTTCTCTCTTAATTTATATGCTTTCCCTGGACAATCTCATCTGTGCCACAGAATTATTTACACTTTACTGTAGTGAATCTCAAATTTGTATTTTCTTCTGGGCTCCAGATCTCTATTTCCAAATTGCCTGATGGACTGCTGCTCTTGGATGTCTCAAAGGCACCTCAAACTCAGTATGACCTAAACTGAGCTCCTCTTGTGATCCTGACTCCATCTCAGCACCAGCTATCCAATTTGCAAGACAGAACCCCAGGCAACACCCATGGCCTCTTTTTCTCCTTGCCTTATGTGATAGACTGATAATCCCCCCCCAAAGACATCCAGGCTCTAACCCCTGCAACCTCTGGATGTTACCATATTGGCAAAAGGGATATCAAAGATGTGATGACATTAAGGAAACTTAAATCTCAAAATGCAGAGATGATTCTGGATTATCACAGTGGGCCCTAGATGTAATCCCAAAGATCTTCATGAAAGGGAGGCAGAGGGAGATCTGACGACAGAGGAGAAGGCACGTGATGATGGAAGCAGAGATTGGGGTGATGCAGCCACAAGCCAAGGATGTCAGCAGCCACTAGAACGTGGAAGAGGCAAGGAACAGATTCTCCCCTGGAGCCTCCAGAAGGAACCAGCCCTGCCAACACTTCAGTTTTTAACCATTTTAGATTCTTTTCTTCTTCTGGCCACCAGGACTGTAAGAGAATAAATTACTGTTGTTACCATAAATCCGTGGTAATTTGTTACAGCTGCAGGAGGAAACTAATGTCCCCTACTATAACACGTATGCTACCAAGTCTTGTTTATTTTGCTCTCCAAATAATTCCCAGATGCATCTACTTTTCCCCAACTTTACAACCCCTTCCCTGGGACAATCTCCCATCATCTCTCAAATGGGCAGGTGCCATAGCCTCCAGCATCCCGTGGCTGATAGGATAAAAAGCAAAATCATTGGCATGGCCCACATAATCTTGCTTGTCCTAGTCCTTGCCTTGCTTCCCAGGCTTTTCTTGCACTATAGACAATATTGACCTTGTTTCAGTTCTTGGAGGGTACTAATGCCCTTTCCGCCACAGAGCCTTTGCACAACCTTCTTCCTTGGCTTGGGATGCTTATCAACTTCAGAGCATAGCTTAAAGGTCAAAATCCTCATCATCTTCTTTCTGGTCTCCTAGAATGGATCCATCTAGCGCATGTAAAGATTGCAATTTTATGTTAATTTGGGGTATTGTATGGTTTATGTCTAACTCCTCAGCTAGTCAGTAAGTCCTCAGAGAACAGAAAGAACAGGATTATGGCTGGTTTTGCCCACCCCTGTATTCCTAGCATCTAGCAAAGTACCCAGAGAAAAGCAAGTGAAACATATCAATGGATATGTTTGGATGAAGCCAGAGCCCAGGGGAGTGCCTTGGGTGTCTGTTGCGGATAGGGTTGCTGGTCTCAGTAACTGGCTTTGTCTTGAGCCTTCGAGACATGCAGTTAGAGAAAGGCGGGTATCATGAGAAGGACTTGATTGTACTCAGCATTCAGCACTCAGCACCAAGGAAACTCCAGAATAAGAACATCACCTTCCTCGGTGCCATCTTCTAAGGACAGGTGCTGGGTGGAGTTCTTGTTCATTTACTATTCACAGGAGAGAACATGTTAAGTTTTTCTTCTCCACTTAGCCTATCCTGTCTCTGTTTCCAGCCCTGTAAAGTTTCATTGGCCATTTTCCCTCCGGTTTCTTGGATGAAAGCACATTGGAAATGATCTAACAATAGCCCAAGGTCTTTAAATAGCTCCCTGTGCCCAGAGGTTTACCCGAAGGCACATCACTGGGCTGGAGGTGGCTCTATTTGAGCCTAAGAAGCCCCCCCCCCATCTATTTTATACACTGGGCTTCCACATAGGAATTTTTTACGGAAGGTTTTTGTGACTAGAAAGAAAAGAATTGGTAAAAGCCCTTCTGTTATTTTCACCAAGCTTTGTAGCTTTCAAGGCATTGGTTGATGTTTTTTTTCATTTAGTTCCCACATAAACCCACCAAGCTAGAAGGAGATTATGGGCTCCAGGGAACGGATCAGAAAATGGCTCAAGGAGCTTAAGTAACTTTCCCAAGATCACAGATCTCGAATAGGACAGAGTTTAGACTCCAGTCCAGGACAGTGGACTTCATACAAGCCAGAGAATGGTGGTTTAGCCAGTTTTATCTGTTCATTCAGGAGCAGATGACTTCAGTTGACATTTAGATTTCTTATGCATGGAGAGAAAATAGAACACCATTTTGACACTGGTTTCCTCTAGGTGGCAAGATTAGGAGTAAATTTATTGTCTCTTTGTGTTTCTCTGTAACTTCTACAATGTACATAGACTAATTTCATATTTAGAAAACCTCAGAAAATAAACAATGATTATGAAGTAAGCCAAGGGAATAATAGGAAAACAGAGGAAGGTCTCCTGCTCGCCCTGGGGCGGTGAGGAAGGTGACTGCTTGTTCAGAACTGGCTCTGAGCCGGGATGATAAAAGCAGATGTCACTCAAGTAAGGACATGGACAGTGATGTGATGCTGGGTACCACCAGCTCCAGCGGCTTCTGAGACAGGCAGGCCTGCTTTGCTAATTACCATTGTGTAAGCCTCAGGTCTCTCAACCTCCCAGCTTCAGTTTAGCTCTTTGTAAAATGGAGGAAATAAGCCTATCTATATTGGTCAAGGCTCTTGATTATAAGTGGTAGAAATGCAACTTCAAGTAGCTTAGAGTGAGGAAGGAATGCACTGAGTCACATAAATGAGGAGCTAAGGAATCTCGGTGCAGTTATGGCTCTCTCTCCATCTATGAGCTCTGCCTTCCCCTTCTTTGCTCTTAAGCATACTCTCCCCATGTGACCAGAAAGGTGGGCACCAATGGGCTTGCTCATCCTCTCCCAGATTAGCAAAGCTGGTACAAATAAAACATCTCTCAGAGCCCTCAGACCAAGGCCAAGGATGATTCTGATAGGCCGTGCTTGAATCTCATGCCCCCACCCTCTGCCCAGAACCAGTCATTGTGACCGGTGATGGAGAGTAGGATGGGCCCACCCAATCCCATGTGCCCATATCTATGCCCAGCAGCCTTCTTCCTGGAGACCCAGCTCTCATGTGACAAATGCAGAACAAGGCAAACTCCTGACCAAGCCAGATGAGGTGAGCATCTCTACTGGCCAGAGGGTCCAATTATTGTGTGCTGCTGGAAGGTTTAATTAGCTTGTGAAATGCATTAAATGATAAGTGAGTTTTGCTAAACAACATCTTCGTACTTAGCAGGGGGGGAAAGAAAAACTTTAAAAACAAGGTGAGAGCACAAAAACAAAGGGATGTTTGGTCAGGAACAAAAAAAAAAGGACCATAAGAAGTTAGGTTCAGGAGAAAATTGTCATGGTGCAAGGCTCAGAGAAAACAGTCCCCTTTTAGGGACTACACCCTTTATGGTCACCAAGTTCTTTCCTTTCACTGCTTAACCACTCTTTGAAAATTGGAGACAAGATTTGCAGAAGATGCTCCTCCCTCAATAAAACTCCAAACAAATTAGATATTGAACAAGACAATGAGACCCTAGCAAGAAAACACAAAATTGGGCCCCGAGCTGTTGGGAGATGATAAATTGTCAGTTTCTCTTTAGTAAGATTGTGTCTCATCACCCTCTCCTGATTTGACAGCTTTTGTGTTTAACCTGTGAAGATTAAAATCAATTCCCTACTAGGACTGGAAGCCTCAAACCATGTAGCTGCAAATGTATTAGTCGATCAATCAATCCATTGGTCAATAGATCAGCAAGTCCACATTGGGGCCACCTCTTGCTGGGCATCTGGGGCGGGGAAAAGAATTAGAAAATACGCCCCTTCAGATGCTAAATGAGGGAAGCCACACTTCAGAAGGCATTAACTCCAACTTTTAAGGCAACAGCAAACCTATTTCCATTAGAATTACACTGGGTCAACATGTTCCACTTTTTCAACTGTCTTGTCCTGTGGACAAGTTTGATTTTGGACCCTGGATTAATCCACAGACGTTGATTTACACCTTTGCCCTGCTCGGATGTCCACATAGGCAACATCACTCCTTACATATCAGCTGGGCTCGTGGATCCTACCTGTGTTCCCAGGGCGTTTCATAGGAGGCAGAAATAAGGAAAAGGACTTGGAATGAAGCTCAAATTCCACCTCCGCCATTCACTACTTTGGTAGCTTTGCAGAAGTTATCCATCCTCTCTTATCCTGGTATCTTTAACCACCAAAGCAGACATAACAATAGGTACCTCATAGCCCTGCAAGGATTAAATGAGATCGTGAATGTAGAGTACTTAAAACAAGATCCAGGTCAGAGTTCATGGTAGTTGGCTAACATCACAATCGCCATTGGTGGTGGTGACGCTATTTCAACTATCAGACGTGTTACTCCTAGGTTGGATTTTTCTTCTTTTTTGTATCCACAAAAATGTGTATAGGCATATTTTGCTCCTCTGGTTTTTTCCTCTCTCCAAATGGACTTCCTCACCCTACAATAATCCTATTAAATTCTACAGACTTTCACTTACATGACAAATATCCTGCTAGCTTCAGCCCAAACAAAAACTAATTGTCCCCTTGTTTGTCTGTGTGTGCATTTGTCTTTCCAGATGAAACATTTCAGACTCTGTTTTCTTGTCCCTAGGCGTTTTTTAATAACCGACACTGTATAAGTTAGCCACAAAGACAGGGCTTCTTGGGGCAAGGAAGTAAGAGTGTGTGAAGCAAGTGGCTCTATTTGAAGTCACAGTTCTTAATTTCAGCTAAAAAACAGCTGAAGGAGTGTGCTATAGAGGGGAGAATATAAACTCGGAGGTCAGGAAAGACAGAGTCTTAATTAATCCTGCCTTCCCCCTTCCACCTCCCATGAGCTGCGTGACTCTGGGTGTGCTACTAAACCAATGCGAAATCAACAATTGTTCTTGCCCTTCCAAGAATGAATTTGGCATGATTTATGGACATTATTGCCTTAAATACTCCTCAAAATGACATTAAGAAGTCTGAGAGTCATCACCACTCTTGAGGTGAGGAGATCAATGCGGGGATTTCCACGGGAGGCTCTGGAGAAAGGAGCCTAAGACTCAAGTTCAAGTCCTGGTCCTACCAGGAAGCTCAGGGTGACCTTGAAGAAGGCTCCTCTCCATGCTGGTCTCATTTCACTCATCTGAGAAAGGGGAGATTTAGACAAAAGATCAATTAAATGTCCTTGCAGCTCTGGCACTTGGTCACGCTCCATTCTAAGATTTCCCATGTCATCAAATCTTACTGCTCTTGTCTTTCCTCTCTCAGCCTCCTTAACAGCCACACCTGCAACTTCTCGCTTATCAACAACAATAACCAATGTTTTTTGAATGTGAAATATGGGTCAGACTGTGACAAATGCTTTATCTTATTTCTCACCACAACCCTCTGAAGTAGATGCTGTCATTACCCCTGGTTGATAGTTGAGGAACCCAAGGCTATAAAAAGTTGAATGACTTCTTACTTAAGAAATATTTCTGGGGCTTGAGACCCTGATCCCATGTCTCTGTACTGCTTCTTAACAATTGTGACCTAGGCTTCCAAGATACAGATCTGGCCAAGGTCACCTCTTATCTTCCCTGGGATCTCTAAGGCATCTCCCTTTGTTTGTCAGGTGTTCCTCCCCTTCCAGTTCAGGCTTTGACTTAGGTCTTTGACTGGGGGATGGGGACAGCATGGGGTAATGAGCAATTCAGAGACCCTGGAGGTAGGCAGAGCAGAAGTAGAGTCCTGTCTCTGCTGGGCAGGAATGCATGCTCTCAGATGACCTCCCCAAGCCTGGCCGTCCTCATCTGGAGCACTCCTGCCTATGAGGCTATTGGCAAAGTTGAGCAGGATTCTGTAGGTTAAGTTCCAGGAGCAATAGCTGACACACCACTGAGCAATGATCCTACTTTCCCCTTATTCATATCCCACTTTCCTTTAAGACTCAACCCTTGAGAAGCTCCTTTTCTGTTTTTGGAATTGATCCATTCCCCCTTGAATCAGGCTGAGTCTCAACAAAAAAAGAGATTGCGTACTGAAAACAGGGTGATTCACGGAGGGTTTATTTCTGAAGGGGCTGTGTACAGAGGTGTGGGGAGAGGGTACTAAGTGATAGTCAATGACCTGACTCGTGGTGGCAGCAGAACTTTACCACCACTAGGACCACGAGGGAGAAGCTCCTAGAAATCAGAGAGAGAGAGAGAGGCAAGGACAGTCAGCTTTCTTGGGAGGAGCTATGACCTTCAGTCAAAGAACAGAGCCAGCCGAGAGGCGACCTGGCAGGGAAGTAGTTAGGGGATAAATACTCTGACCTCCCTCTTGGCTATGAGAGCTAACTCCAGAAACAGAGAATTGGCCTGAGTTAGTTTGCTAAAATACCTGTTTGATGTCCTTGGCTAAGGCATGAAACATACTGGTTAGTAATGTTGCTCTACAACTATGGGTCCAAGGCGTTTGGGACCAATTTGTACCAACTTGTCAGCAGTATTTATGGACAATGGTGACATTGATGATTTGCACTCTCTGACATCCCTCCAAACTCTTTTGGGGGCTCCCCTTCGGCCCAGTTGGAAGCAGCAGGTGGAAGAACCCATTGATGTCATTCATGCAGTACAGCTCTGGGGCAGAGCAGGGTGGGAAAGGATAGAGAGTGGACCTCCCCATTACTCCTGCAGCTCAAAGTGTGTGTCCCATGCATCACCCTCACCGGGCTCTCCTTTACATCATAAAATTATACGTGTGGGTGTGCTGGCCTCACCCACCTGACCATGAGCCCCTAAGAGCATACCTCCGTCTCCTTCCTATTGGCATCTCTCCTGACCATCTCAGTGCCTGGTATGGAGTAGGTGTATGGGAGGTGTAACAGAATCTCCAGGAGGACGGACAAGCATCCTAGATTACCAGCGAGCCGCTTGCTTTCCCCAGGGTCGGTCCTTTTTTGATACTGCCAAAGACCTTGCTGGTTGCTCAGCAGCTACAGAGACATTTCAGAAGGTGGCGAGAGACAGCTGGGGGCAGAGAGAGTGTTTGCAGGTTGATATCTAGTCATAACAATTCTCCCAGTGCCTCCCCCGGTGACATTAGATAAACAGAGATGGGAATCACATTTCAGCGTGACAGCTTAAAAGGCATGTCAAGAAACAATTAAAAAGATCTAGAGCAACCCCGGTCCCAAGAGACTTTTGTCAGAGCAAGACTGCTTCCCGTCAGGGCTGATGTGGGGGTGATACGGCCTCCAAACCCACGTTCAGGGCCTTGAATTCTCAAAGGCAGGATCCTCCGAGACCTGGGGCTGGAGACTAAGTGAGCCTGGAGAATTTGACTCTTTATTGCTTGTCAGTGTTTGCAAAATCACCTGCTATCAGCAGCACAGAACATCTACCCAGCAAATCTCTCCGCAAGCACGCTACCTTCAAATCCTTGTCAAAACCCCAAGTGCGAGGAATAATATTTATAGAGTATTGCCTGAAGGACGTGCTGTCCATCACTCCTTTAGATCAGCAGTTTTTCAGATTATTTTCCCCAGAGCCCTGGAATTCCTGGGGGTGTCCCTGAAGCTCCCTAGAAACCCATCCCCTCCCTCTATCCCCATCCAGAGAACATGGGGTCTTATCTATTACCTATGGGATATTGGTGCTGCATATAGGAAATCACCTCTTTAAAAACGGATGCTGATGCCTTGAAAGAACAAAAGCCATCATGTTAGCCTAAATTTTACTCTGTGACCAAGCCAGATGGAGAGATATCGGCAAACCTGGATCATGTT
This sequence comes from Equus quagga, assembly GCF_021613505.1. Taxonomy (NCBI): domain Eukaryota; kingdom Metazoa; phylum Chordata; class Mammalia; order Perissodactyla; family Equidae; genus Equus; species Equus quagga. The sequence continues at coordinate 60,676,961 of NC_060279.1, forward strand.
ACTTTGCTCTACGGCCTTGAGCATTTCTGCTGCTAAATGGAGCTTCTGTAGAACCCCATCAGCCCACATTGTGGGAGCCCATAAGAAACAGCTTATTGAAATGCCTGAAACGCCTCGTGAAGGACTTCTTTTGGCGAATCCATGAGAGTATTTCTTCTCCTCTATCAGGAAAAGTTGATTCCAGTTTGATTCTCTTATGCAGCCACCATGGACTATGAACTTGACTCTGTTTCCATCTTGGCCTTGGCCTCTGGGAAGCTCAGTGTTATCTCTGCAGCCCACTTCCAACAGTACAGACCCTGTGCTCTTACAGGTTCTAATCCTTGCCCCCATCTCCCTTGGTTACTTATTTTATCATTTGTTTGTGTGAGTTACCACAGAAAATGTGTATCTTCCATCCTTTGTGAAAAAAGAGGGAGAAAAATAAATTAATTGAATAGGTAGATAGATAAATAAATGTATGTATGGTACGTAAGTAGCCCTGAATGAAAAAAGAAGCAACTCAGGTCATTTGGTTGGGCTTTCACCATCCCACAAACACAGTCTAACTCTGATTTCCTGTGAAATACACTGGATTTCCCATTCCCTACTTGTAAATCTCTATCAGCCCCCAGCCTGCTAGCTATAGGAGGACATCCAGGCTCCCTCGGATGGATGGAATTCCAAGGCTTTCTCAATCCTGGTCTGCCAGCTCAGCCCTATCCTACCCCTGCTTCCTCTACCCCTATAACGTTAAAATACTCACTAGTCCCCAAATCCACATAGCCCTTTCCTACCACCTTTCCTATCCATCCTTCAGCACACATATTTCCTAAGCTTGTAATGTCTCCCCCTCCCCCGCCATTTTCCCCACAGGAAACTCACGACCAGGAGTGGATTTCCCCTCCTGTCATGCTTGCTCTGGCTCCCAGGGCAATAACTGCTCTCACTCCCTCTTCTTCAGTCTGGGTCACGTAGCTGGTCACTCACAACATTGCAGTGCCAGGCTTCTCTCTCTGTTGTTCTCTCCCACTGGACTCCAAGCTCCCTATGGACAGAGGGGACTACACTGTATAGGATACTCTATACTGGAGGGAGAGCACAGAGAGGGGCTTGGCATAGAGGAGTTAGGTCCTTTCTGTTTACTCCATGAAAGACAGGCAGACAGACGCCCAAGGCATCACTCCATCGCTCACTGTCAACACAAGTTTTAGAAACAGGGATGGCCATGGTCACTCATGCTATCATTGACCTAGTCTCAGACATCTGATATTTTTAATTCCTGGGTTGAAGAATCCTTATGGATTTTGTTAAGAAGAGAGAACATAATCTGGGCCCCATGGAAGCTACGTTTGCTTCCATGATTCTGTTCTCCTGATTGATGACACAGAGTGAGCCTCCCAGGATAGCATGGCGCACCAATGGAGCTGCCCCTTTGTGCTTGCATTACCTCGGCACTCACAAAACCACACACCCAGGTGCTGAGACTTGAGTAGATTGGGAGGCAGAAAGCCTTGAGTTCAAACATTGGTTTGGCTCTTTACCAAGTATGTGCATATCCTTGGGCGGGTTCTAACCTGTATCTGCCACACTTTCCTCTGTACAATAGGGAATATCATATATTATTTTACTTCTCTGAGAAGCCAATGAGATAGGCAGAAGGAATAGCTTCAGTTTAATAAGTCAACCTCTTCACGCGTCTGTTTCCTTACCTGTAGAGTAGGGGTCATATACATGTCTACCCCTTTGGGCTACTATGAGAATTAAATAAGAAAATGCATGTATAGAATTCAATACAAAGCCTAGATATGAATGCTTTTTTGCCGTCTATGGCCATGTCTCCAGAAGATGAAAACTGCCTTTTGATGTGTTTTCCACTGATCCAGGGAAAACATGGTCCTTGGTTCTGCTATGTGTTGTGCCCAGTGGCCGTAAGGATATTCCCGAGAAGCTAGACACTGCTAGCTATGCACTAAAGCCACACTCACTGTTTGACAAAGAGCCTCTTGATGTCTGTGTACCTCTGAAGCTTTGTTGCCAGGTAGCAGCCCCTGAGCAAGCTCTGTTGTTGTTGGAAACATGCCCCCTACCCATCCTCCGTGGCCCTGCCTCAGACTCCAGACTTCCTTCTAGAGCGTTGGTCATCACACTCTAGACACCGCGTTATACCTGCCAACCTGTAGTCCCTTCCTCACCTTCCCCTGTGGCTGCTGACATCCCCTGTAACACCCAACTCCAGCAGGGGGCTCTAGACTCAGGGGCTGTCCCTCCCAGTCAACTCCACTGCAAGACAACCAACTGCAGCCCCCACAGCCATGCTTGGGAAAGTGACAAGCCTGTGAGAAGCACCGAGGCATTAAGAAGAGCTTTTACTGTGCTGGTGCCCAGAGAAAGAAGGAATTTGCCTCGAGGCCAGGCCTGGGGAGGCTGCCATTTTTCATCCTGAACTCTCCCCACTCCCAAGGGGCCATATTTAATTCATGATGCTGGAGCTAGCACCATTGCCAGATATATTTCCTTGATGATTAAACATTAAACACGCAAGTATTTCAAAGCATCTGAAATAACTCAGAACTAATGAAGGACTAATTGCTTCACTCTGTGTATACAAATAGTGATGTTATTTTAAAAAAATGTATTCTTATGTCAACTGTTCCATCAATTAATTGCAAATTTTCCAACAGTTAGCTGTAGTGTGATTAAAGCATATGAAAATAATCTTTTAATTAGCTTTCATTTCCAAATAGACAATTAAACCCAAGGAGTAAGTGTGAAGATTCTGTTGGTCTGCTTTTTTTGGGGGGCGACGCTTGTACAAATAATAACTGTATCATTGGAAATTATTTCCTTGGCTAGTCTAATGGTTGTTACAGTAATTTCATCTTTTCCCTTTTACATCCTTTCTATTTCTTACAATCCCATACCTCTACTGTTTTCCCTGGAAGCCTAAAATATATAACTAGATGAATAATAGTCTTTTTCAAGAATGTCTTTTTGAGCAGAGCTATTCAAAGTACTAGCCAATTCTTATTAAAAATATCATTGTACACATCACTGGTGTTTAAAAAGAGAAAAAATAAATCTGTTTTGGCCGCTGAGTCGTTAATACTTTCACCCGCCCTGTGAAGCAGAACTGGGACTAAGCTGACAGAAAAGCTGCCGAGAGAGAAGACTTAAGGAGGCACGCACTCCCAGGTGCCCACCCTGCACTGGCATGACCCTCAGAGCGTGTGCCTCCTTAAATTTTGTGATCCAGCTGCCTGACTTGCCTCATTCAAGTTCCAGCCCTACTATGAAGAGTCATAGGATACCTACTGTGTGCTTTGTAAGAACCAGTTAACAGTGAGAAAGGGACTGTAGAATCTCTTTGGTCCAAATCCTCTTATGTTCCATGCAAGCACACTGGGGCCCAGAGAGCAGGAAGGAACATGCTCAATTTCCCATGGAGAAAAGTAAGATGGCGACGATAAGGTCCTGGTTCCTGTCCATTCAGTCAAAAAGCATTTGGGGCCTCTCCTCTGCATGTAGCATGTGTGGGAGATCACCAGCCTCCAATGGTCAGCATGACCACGGAAGGGACACTCTGTAGGGCAAAGCAAGGGAGCTGAGCCTGAGGAAATGGAGATTAAAGGCCACTCTTTGAGCTGAGTGACCTTGAGCTAGTGACTTAACCTTTCTGAACCTCTGGATAATTTCTTTAAACGAAAATAATATTTATGTCACTGTGAGCTCCAGGAATAATAGTGAAGCATGATAATGACAATAGGTGGTATTTTACAGGTAATATATTATGTGCCAGGCACAATGTTAAATGCTTCATCTGCATTATATCATTTTATCTGCACAGAAACCCAAGGGATAGACATTGCAAACTTCATTTTATAGGTGAGGAGACAGGCTTAGAGAAAGGAAATGAATTGCCAAAGTTCACACAGCTGGTAAGTGGCAGAGTCAGGATTTTATCCAGTTCCATCAAATTCTGATGTTTGAGGTCTTACGAAAGCGACAAAATGGAGCTCAAATTTGGGATCATACTACTGGTTAGCAGGATTCTTAAGGACCACCCTATAAATTTTAAATCCATCAGCCAATCCCCTCAGCTACCATCACAAACTCAGTTAATGCTGCCCAGTAGCAACATCGGCAGCAAGAGTAGTATTGTAATCTCATCAAGATGGAAATGATGTGTAAGAGGTGAAAAAATCAACTCCCACATGATGGTACAATCGCATCGAGATATTTTGGGAGCTTGAGAACAAAACCAAGGTGTGTAAGAGAATCACAGAATTGATGGGTTAGAAGGAATCCTAGCTTCTGTCATCCAACCTGCCTGGTGCCTTTGGCACAAGGAAGTTCAGCCCTGTTCACGTCCAGTGAAAGGGGCCCACTCATTTCATCAGGAAACTCCTCCATTATATTGAACTGAAATCTGCCCTTCAGTCCCATGGGGCCAGCCACACCTCGGGACCAGCTCTCGTGCTCTCTCTTCTCCAAGGCGAAGTCTCCCGACCTTCCAACCCTTCTCCAGGGGGCACGCTTTCTATACGTGTTATCCTTTCAACAGCTCTTCCTAGAACCTCTGGGATTTTGACAGTTGTGGGATGAAATCCCAGCCCCGCCATCATAGCTAACCTCCAGGAAGCCCGCTAACCTCTCAGTTCAGTTTCCTCTTCTATAAAGTAAAAGTAATAACAGCCATCTATCGTGGGGCTCTTGTACTAAACGAGGTGAAGCACGTAAGCACGTCGCCTGCTCTGTAGAAGCTCTCAGTGAACGCTAACCCCCGTCATCATCTCTGTGACTATTTCAGAGGGAAACAGGAGAGCATTTTGGTGTCTGAGGCAATGGAGAAAAGGAGAGTAAGGAGGGTCCAGTGGGCCAATCTGAGAGGGATGGAGCCTCAGTGAGGTCAGGCCCACCTTCCCAGAGGGTAATCAGTAAACGAACAGCTGTTGTGTTGAACGGGACCTCCTCTGGGGACTCGTCGGAGCTGGAGTTTCTGCAGCTCCATTCGAATATCATTTCAGTTCTGTTAAATTATCGCCAGAATGTGTTATCACAAATCACTCTGCGACTTGGCAGAATTGAGTGAAATGTGATTCCAAATCATAAATTAAAGGAGTGGGGCATTTGCAATGGCACTTTCGTTTACACCATTTCACTTCGCTCTTTCAACTGCTAAGACATTCAAAACTCCCAGCAGGGAGCATCAGCCACAGAAGGAAGATGCTGAGTTATGACAAGTCCTTGTCAGTCTCCCCTGCGAAAGCGGAAGTGAGCGTGCACTGTTGATGTGTGGTGATTTGCAGAGGGCTGGAGGGGGAAGTGGGTCAGCTCACTTTGGAGAGTTCAGAGGTCAAAACACGGAGAGCAAATTAGAAGGACACCAGCACACCTCCTTCTTTCCTGCATCAAGAGTTAGACAGTACATGGATTAAAAGGTGAATGAAACTTGAGACTGTCCACCTCAACCCCGTCCCTACTCCCCAGTCCCTACTCTAGCTACTTGGATAAAATCTCGAACCCTCCCAGACTTGGAGGCATCAGAAGCCTGATTTGCTGGTCATGTAACAGGAGCATCTGAAGAACTCATCACAGGGATGCGGAAAAGGTTCTGCCTTTTTATGGCCACCTGGGGATAAAGACAGTACTAGGTACCCAAAGACCTGAATCTCAGACTTTAAAACCATCAGGTCAGTCAAGACCTTGCTCTTTCACCAAAACCCACTCCACCACTCAAGCTCAGATTGAGATTTTCCCCGAGTCTCATCTACTGAGAGACGAATACGTTCTGTCTCTCCTGTGCCAAGTCTATTTGATTTTGATGACTTCCTAGAGCATTCAGTTCAGAAAGCTTGGGTTGTTTCCTCTTGGTTTAGCAGGAAATCCTCTGACATTAATTACTAACGCGTGCTATGGGCAAGGGAGAACTAGAATGGTGACTGAGGGGCATGTGTTGCCAAGCTTAATTTAGTTTCTGCCCCTCTAAGAAATAGGCCCACCTCATCAGACCAAAGAGCTTCTTCAAGGCAAGGGAAAACAGGATTGAAACAAAAAAGCAACGCACCAATTGGGAAAAAATATTTGCAAGTCATAAATCCAACAAAGGGTTAATCACTATACTATATAAAGAACTCACACAACTCAACAACAAAAAATCAAACAACCCAATCAAAAAATGGGCAGGGGACATGAACAGACATTTCTCCAAAGAAGATATACGGATGGCCAATAGGCACATGAAAAGATGCTCATCATCACTGTGCATCAGGGAAATGCAAATCAAAACTACACTAAGATATCACCTTACACCCATCAGAATGGCAAAAATATATAAAACTAATAGTAACAAATGTTGGAGAGGTTGTGAAGAAAAAGGAACCCTCATACACTGCCGGTGGGAATGCAAACTGGCGCAGCCACTATGGAAAACAGTATGGAGATTTCTCAAAAAATTAAAAATAGAAATACCATATGACCCAGCCATCCCACTACTGGCTATCTATCCAAAGAACTTGAAATCAGCAATTCCAAAAGTCCCATGCACCCCTATGTTCATTGCAGCATTACTTACAACAGCCAAGACGTGGAAGCGACCTAAGTGCCCATCAACTGATGAGTGGATAAAGAAGATATAGTATATATATACAAGGGAATACTACTCAGCCATAAAAAAGGATAGAATTGTCCCATTCACAAGAACATGGATGGACCTTGAGGGTATCATGTTAAGTGAAATAAGCCAGATAGAGAAAGACAATCTCTGTATGACTCCACTCATATGTGGAAGTTAAACATGTAGACAAAGAGAACTGATTAGTGGTTACCAGGGGGAAAGAGGGGTATGAGGGTGGGTACAAAGGGTGAAGTGGTGCACCTACAACATGACTGACAAACGATAATGTACAACTGAAATTTCACAAGGTTATAAACTATCATAATCTTAATAAAAAGTGAAAAAAAAAAGAAAAAGAAATAGAGTCCCAGAAATATATCCCTACCACCCACCACAGAGTAAGAACAATTATTTCTTGGGCACTTTCTTGACCCACGTTTTACATATAAATCTTTGGACACCAATGCTAGTTCACTCTTGAGTTAAATTTTCCACAGTCCCTTGAACTTGATATGTGTCATATGGCCACACCATCCAGCATCTCATCTCTGGTCCAGTGCTTCTCCATCCACTTCTCTGTACCTTCAGTACTCGTGCTAATCTAAGCCATAGTGAACAGATTGGATTTTATTATAAATACAATAGAAGTCCTTTAAAGAATGACTGGGACCTGCAGGAAAAAGGAAAGAGAAGAATCTGGATGTTTTTAATTTGAACACCTGGGTGACGCTTATTAAGACGGAGATGACTTGAGTGGTTAAAGGTCCAGCGTGGATAATTAAGAATTCTGTTCCCAAGATGTTAAATTCTAAATACAAATTAGTCAAATAGGTAAAAATATTGAAATGTACTTAGAAATACCAGACCTGGATTTAAAAATGTTGGAGTCATGGGGCCTACCCGGTGGCATAGTGGTTAAGTTCACATGCTGAGTTTGGATCCTGGGCGTGGACCTACACGACTCGTCAAGCCATGCTATGTCGGCATCCCACATACAAAGTGCAGGAAGATTGGCACAGATGTTAGCTTGGGGACAATCTTCCTCAAGAAAAAAGAGGAAGATTGACAATAGATGTTAACTCAGGGCCAACCTTCCTCACCAAAAGAAAAAAAAGTTGGAGTCATGAGCCCATGAAGGTCACAGAGGCTAAGAAGAAAAGGGTTTCGATCCAAAGGTGTGGGCGACTTTGCCAAATGCCACTGAGAGGTCATCAGGAGGCAGAAAAGAGACTTGCTGGAACTAGCTACATGGAGGTCTTTGGTGACCTCAAAATCATGCTCTCAGTAGATCAGAAGGAGACTAACCTCCCCAAAGTGGGCTGTGTAGAGACCGGGAGGTGGGAAAATGAAGACCACAAAACAAATGCTGAGACAATTTGAACAAAGAGAAGAACAGGAGAATGGATGATAACTGAAGGTGAATTTGGAGTCAAGGGAACAATGTCAAGTTTTTCCTTTTTTCTTTGTTTTTAAGATGGAAGATATTAGGGCATGTGTGTATGCTGATGAGAATGCTCCCTTAGAAAAGAAAAAAAATAGTGATGCAATTTTAAAAGGGATAATTTGGTAGAAAGTATACGTTTTATCAGTGGAAAGAGGCTTTTTTCATTTGTTCGCTGATACATTGACTCATTCACTTAACAAATACTTTTTGAATGGCTGCCATGTACCAGACAGACAGGCACTGGCAGCAGACCGAGTGAATGAATTACTCTTGGCCTCCTCAGTGGATGCTGGAAAAACCCTCTTTCTTGGATCTGAAGCTGAAATGAATGTTAAGGTATTCGACTGCTGGGCTGATCTTCAGTGTCTAGAAGGCATTCATCTACTGCAAAGTTTTTCAAAGATTGGGGAGTGACATAGAAAGAAACTCTGAGCCTTTTAAAAATTATAGCCACCATCTCCAAAAGAGTCTGGCATTCATGAACCAGTCACCGATTCTTTCTCTACTTAACTGTGTTGGAACCATTCCCTGTCCTTTTCCTCTTTCCCTTTGACAAAGAGAATGTAGGTCCTCATGTAACTAAGGTGTATGGTTTATTCTCAGCTGTGCTAAGTGGAAACACTTCCAGAGAGTACTGCTGCTAACACTCATCTTCTAATCTCCGTCCACATCTACGAGACTAGATCCCAGAAGGAAGTTGCTGTTGCTCATCCTTATCACCCCGTGGTGAAGGAGCACCCGCGCCAGGATACAAAGTGCCATCATCCATCGTCTGCATGTCCTGACCACAATGCATTCTGGGAGCAGTGATCTAAAAGCCAACACAGAGCGAGAGGAACTGGTAGAAGTGAGGAGCCTTGGGGTACCACCATAGCTGCCTGGGGCTCTAGTCAGGGCACCGGGTCTCAACTCTTAGAGACAAAATGGAGTTAGGGTGGAGCCTCCTCTGCCAGCTTTGTGCCTGACCTGCTCAGAGGGTGAACCGACCACATAGTTTCATTCTGAGAGCACCACCCTCTCCTTCATAACCGGTGGAACTCCTCAAGAGTCTAGCAAATAATTGGCTGCTCCCTTAAGTAATCAAGGGAGTTTTGTTTTTAATTATAATTCACCTTCTTTTCTTCAAGCTTGCATGAGGAAAGACTTGCTTGGCATTATCTTCGTAAAGAAAAAATATCATTTTTAAGAGTTCTTCCTATGTACTACTTTATCTCCACAAAGAGAGTGCAAGCTCTCTGAAGTAAGAGGCAATATATTGTTTTATAAACGATAATATCCGAAATGAGCTTAGAAGACTCCAGAACAATCCATATTGTTAAATAGAAGGAGACTAATTGGGGAATAAGGCCAGAATGGAAAAAGATGAGTTAGACAGGAATTAAACAACGATGAGAAGAAGGGAACTAAAGGCTGTCCACTGGGATATCCTATGTTTTCACCAGACTGACTCACCTACTATCCATCTCTGGTCCGGCAGTCTCCATGATGCTCATGGTAACGGAAGTTGTTTCTATCCTTCTGTTTTGCTCAGCCCTTCTCCAGAGTCTCTCTTGCTTTGGACTCTTTTGACTTTGCTTTTGTTTCTTGTTTTCTTTGTTTCCATCTCCAATGTGGTTCTCACACTTGAAGTAGGAATGTGTGTGCCTGGTTTAACCATCAGCATTCTGAGCCTATGTCATAGTTTGTCCTCATCTCTGGATTTTCTCACATTGGGTTACTCAACTCATTGTGAGATCCCAGGACAGCCCTCTGCCTGGGTCTCATGGCTGCCTCACTAGCCCCTGCGAGAGGAACAGAAAAATGGAGGGTACGTGGAAGGAGATGGTGTTGATAGGATTCTGATATCACCTCACCTATGGAGCAGAGATCACTGCAGAGTGCCCAGTATGTTAACAAGATGATAGATCAGGCACAAGCCTCTCCTTTGGGTAACATTCTATGGGAAATGATGGTATTCGCTGATTTTAACTCACAGAGATATGCTCTGATCACAAACAGAACCAAGTCATTGGGACTTTCCTATGCAGAGTGTGTTTATCTTGTGAAGACATTCATTCAACAATCTTCACTGAGTGCCTAGCACTGTGATGGGTTCTGACGACACTACGGTAATCACCAACACACAGAACAAAAGCAATCCCTATAGAGTTTATGATCTAGACAGGGAGAGAGGTACAGCGCTAACCAAATAATCCACAGGAACATCTAAAGCTATGATTTCAGTAATGGCTGTGGACAAACAGGATGAACAGAGGGTTCTGTGCCAGTGACAAACAGGGGAGACAGACCTAATTTGAGGATCAGCAAAAAATTTACACGAGGAAGAAAAATCCTTTCTGAGGTCTGAAGAATGAATTAGCATTAAGCAGCCAAAGGGAGGTTGGAGGGCTGAGGACAGGGCAGCCAGTGTGTGCAAAAGCTCTGCCAGGAACCTGGCAAATATGAAGGATGCAGGGGAAACCTGGGGGCTGGAGTGGAGAACAGGATGGTGACTGGAGGGCAAGGAGATAGGGGTTGGCCAGACCCAGATTTTGGTTGGGATAACAGGTTCACATGATTAGATCTGAGTTTTGGGGGAAAAATTAAATCTGGCTGCTGTGTAAGGACTGGGCCATAGTGAATACAGTCAAGAAGGGAGGGAGGCAAATTGAATAGTGGGCTATTCCAATGTCTCCATGAGGGTGAGGAACTTGGGCTTAGAGTAGGATAGATGCAGGGGAGACAGAGCCAGATGATACATCCCAGAGATATGTAGGGGGTACAATTAGCAGAACTTGGCAATGGATTGTCAGTGGTGGGTAAAGAAGGCTGAAGCATCAGGTTTGGCCTCAGTAGTCATCCAAATGCTCACCTGGGCAAGGTAATTCAAAGCCTAATAAAACAGGCTTCATGAGATTAGATGTGATCAAATAGTAGGACTGTGGGAGGCTGCTCTCTTGAACAACGTTGAAAAATACAGCACATGGTAGCCATGCTGCCCCTTCTCGAATTTTCGGTGTTGTGAATGCATGCTATGCTTGACATCTTCAGACGCATTTTCCCTTTAGATCTATTCTGGAGTCTGTTTGATGCAAAGTTATTCTAATGCTAGTCTGTAGAGAAAGAACTATTGAATATTCCGCAAAATGGAAATTCAGAAAACATTTTTTTCTTTAATCTCATCAAAAAGCTACATAAGGATACCTAAACCAGTTCCAACTCTACCATTAACTTGTTATGTGACCTCGGGCAATTTTCTTCCCTCTCTGTGCTTTCATCTCTATTTTGGGAGTGCTGTACTAAGTAATCTGTAAAACGACTTCCAGCACTAAAATGCTTGACATATGAGACGCCATCTATACACACATGGAGAACATGCTCATAATTGTAAGTAATCGAACTTCTGTTTCACACTGAGCATTGCATACTTGGCTCTCTATTTTAATTCAGAAAGTTCTTTCAAACAAAATGCAATATAATCTACAGTCAATTTTGAAACAAATTTGCTCTAATGAAAAATGTTCCAAGCAACAGCAATGCTTATATAAGAGTTACATTTTTCCTAATGGACAGCAGGCAAAGGGAGACATCAAAATACATTCCAAATCTGCAAACCCCAAGAATGCACACCACTTAAACATCGCTGTTTGTTCCCAGTAAAATTAGCTACATGTTAACCTGCACAGTCAGACTCCTTGGATGCTATTTCGGAGTGGTACCAATTTATACCTCAGACCCCCCAAGCACAGCACACCTGATTGCAGCCTCTGCCACATCCTGCAAAGGAACATCTGCTCTTAATGTCTCAAATCTGCTTCCAGGAATATACTTGTACTCCACGCGCAGAACTGCAGATTCAAATGCCCCCCACCCTCTGCTCTTGCTGCCAATACCTCACTTTAGATTAGATCATCATGGTCCACTTCGCCAGCCATGGCAACAGTGGAGTAATTGGTCTACTTGACTCCAGTTGCCCTGCCCCACTATTCCATGTTCTGTGTCAGCTTCCAGAACGTTCTTTATAACCAATAAGCTTGTCCTTTTCACCCTTTTGCTCCAAAACCTCTCTGCTGCTCAGGATGAAGTCCAAGCCCACAGACATAGCACTCTAGGGCCTTTGGGAACTGACTCCAGGCCACCTTTCCGGTCTCACCCACCCAGTCCGCCCCCTGTGCCCTGTCTCCCAGACATACTGGCTGTTTCCCTCTTTACAACACGACATCCTTCTCCATACTGGCTTATTGTTGCTCATACTGTTCTCTTTCTCTAGAATGTTCTTTCTCTTTCTCGGCTTAGTGTACACCCTCTCATTCATTTAACAAACATTTGAGCACCTACTATATGGCTAGAAATGGCAAAATATCTCAGCCAAACTCTATCAGAAGAAAAATGATTCAAGATTTCATTTAAGGAAGCAGAATCATTCTGAAAGATGCTTGGGAAGGGCTCTTCCAGAACAATGATAGTCAAACTTAAATGAGTACACAAGTCACCTGGTGACCTTGCCACGATGCAGATTCTGATTCAGCAGCTCTTGGATGAAACCAGGGAATCTGAATTTTCTAATGTTGCTGCCAGTCCAAAGACTTTGAGTAGCAAGGGCATCACCTTTAGATTTAGACATGACTGGATTTAAATTCCAGCTCTGCTGTTTCCAGCTGCGGGAAGTCGGGCACATTACTTAATTTGTCTGGGCTTCAGTTCTTTGTTATTCTTCAATGATGCATTCTCAAGGAACTCTGAGGTGAGTGGGAGAGACAAGCAAATGGAAAATTAGGGTATAGCACGGTGTGTGCTATTATGGGGCCCAAGAAATGTTCAGAAGACTTTCTAAAGAAGGCCATCCCTGATTTGAACCTTAACAAGAGAACAGGAGGGAGTTCATCAAAGATGTGGGCAATCTGGATGGAGCCAGTAGCCTCACCCAGGAAGAGATGAGCAAGAGAATGAGTGTTGGGGAGGAAAAGTAAACTGGCTACATCTGAGTGATCGGGTGCTTGTTGGAGAGTGGGAAGGATTGGGGCTGGAGGTATGGGTGATGACTCAGTCATGAAGGGGGTGTATGTCATGTGTGTAGTTTGGAATTCCACTGAAGACAAGATGGAGCCACTGGGGACTTTAAGCAGGGGAGTGACCCAGGCAGATTTGCCTTAGTTCAATATCCTGAGCGGCTATGTGGCAGGAGCCAGACTAGAGGAAAGGAAGCTGCTAAGGGTGGGGGTTGGGAGGAGGAGTTTGTTGCAGAAGGGTGCTTATCATGTGCCTTAGAAATGTTAGCTGAATACACAGTGAATGAATGATTTACACCCCTTTCCTTGAATTCACTGACTTCATTGTCATCCAATAAGATGGAGAGACCCTCCTCACTGCTCCAGGTCTCACTAAGCAAACTGAAAATATAAGGATTTAGTTCCATCCTACATTTTTACTAATATGGGGTGGTACTCTGCAATTTGGGTAGTCTAGCTAAAGAGAAATCAGCAAGCATGAAGAAAAGTGGGTACAAAATGGCAAGATAGTCCAACTTTGCAAAACTCTTTATCCTGCTGAAAGTACGTTCATGGCACCATCTTACGTATCGTCTCTGCAGCCTTGTGAAGTAGGGAGCGTGGTATTGCAATGGTTGGTTTCAAACAATGACCCCAGAACTCTGAAAGTTTGTTATTCCAAAATATGGGTCCCTGGACTTTAGGCTGGTACAAAAGAAAGTTTACACTGGAATGCAGCAAATGAGAAAAATGAAGAGGTGTTTATTTACTTAACAAAGAGGCCTTTGTTCTGAGATTATATATATACTTGATATCTGGAGGATGGTGTTAAAATGTCCTTCTTTGAGACTTGATTATGATGGTAGAAATTGGAAGATATTTTGTTTTTATTGTTTTGCTTTCTTCTATGTCCTTACTTAGCCAAATAAGAAGTTGATTATTCTCATGTGCTCCAAAAAATTTTTGGACATTTTAAAGGTTTATAAAATCCAAACGTTTGAGCTCTATTGTTCTACACCATTTAGAGGTCCTTTGCAGGACACACTGGACCAAGATAAATAGATTTTACTGAGTGAGTTTTATTCTTTGAGCTGACACCAATTCAATGCCTAGAGAATGTATTGGAAAGAATTCTGAGCCTCATCTGTGTTCAAAGGGGGAAAATGTTCTAGAATTTTTTAAGTAAGATATGCCACAGATGAGAGGGAGGAAGTGGTGATCCATTTGCAGTGGCGTGCTAGTAAATATTTAATAACCATTCTCTAAAAAGAAGAGAAGTCCTGATTGTGCCATTGGCCAATTTGCACGGTAAAAATTCTCCAGTTTCAAGGCACCCACGTAATATCACTGATAGCAGAGTTGGGAAGAAATGCACACAAACAGCTATTACAAACTGGTACAAGCCAGCTCTGGGGCACCATAGCACACTTGCAATATATTTGCTGTTCCAATTCCAGACGTGGGGAGCCATTGCATGTGTGGGTTCAGTCTTCCATCCACAGACCACAACTCTTCTTCCTCTTGCTCACGTGTCCGTAAGATATTCCTTTGGTCAGAAAAGTATCACACATTTCTGTTTCTTCTATTAAATACAGTTAATTTATCAATTCTCGCTTATGTAACTCCAGCATGAATGAAATGGGTGATTTCATGGACTCCTTGCTGGCAAGAACAATGACATTGAAACATGAATAGTGACATTGAAACAAAGCTGTTGACGTAAATTCCACCAATGGGAACTAGCATTAGGCAATGTGGCTAATGGAGGCCTAATTGATATTCACTTTCTTGCTATGGATACAACATAGACAAATGCTTATTAAACCACTGGAGTTTGTTATCTAGTGACCAAAATGAGTTGATTCAAGATGGTTTTTCTAGGCTGAGCAAGACAGCTTTCTGAAGAGCATCAAAACCTAATATTTACTAAAATACTGAGTCATGACATTAAGCCTGAGGTGTAGGACCCAAGAAAGGCTGACAGTACCGAGTTCTGGTCTTGTCATCTGGCTGCATGCACATGCAAATTGCACCCTAGCTCTTTTGGGGTTAGCCCAGCCTCCCTCAGGTTTACTCTGCAGCTCAACTCCTTTGCTTGTGGGAAAGTCAGGAGCTGGGTCCACACTAGAGTTTTAGGATCTGGGAGTAGGTATGGGACTAGTTTGAAACCTAGAGCATGGGATACTGTGTCCAAAGTGGTTGGCCCAAGCAAGGCTTCAATGTACATCTATGCAAGCTGTGTACTGCACAACTCCAGGGGCGCCATTTTGTGTGAATATGGCACCCTCCCCCCCGCATCTAAAGGACCTAGAAGTGAGGCAGGATCTGGAGCAAACGGTTAGTGATGAAGAACAAGGGAGACTGATGAAAGGAGTTCAGGAAGAAAAATTGTTGAGACTGTTGTAGCTGAGCCCATTGACAGGGAAAGAGCTGTTAAGTATACAGGTCTTGCTTGAAGTAGACTCATTGTCCAGACAGGGAAACTGAGACTCAGAGAGAGAATTTCTCATTGTCCAGGAAAGGAAGGAATTGACAGAAAGAAAGAAAGAAGCTTGTTGCTTGTAAGTAAGACTGTCTGGGGACGGGCAACCCTTGCAACCCAAGTCCAAGAGTGCTTGTCAACTGAGCAAGTTCATAGGCATGGAATACAGGACCAGGTACAGAATCAGAAATGATCTGAGAGTCAGGAAATGGGTTCTGAGGGAAAGCTCTATGAGCAGGGCAAGGGTGGGATCCCAATCAGATTCCACAGGACGGGCTGAACTCCTGACCCCACCTACCATCTGAATTACTTTCCTGTTTCTTAAGGACAGCCGCACTTGTCTTCTTGACTTCAGTGACAAGCCCAACGCTGCACAATAGCCCTCCACAAGCCCTCTTTTTACAAAAGTTGCAGGTGACCTCTGTCCCAGGCTAGTCTCCAGTCAGTGGCCCTCCTTGACGTTAATTGAAATTGGAAGATACCACTGCCCACGGTGGAGAGATGGCCCAAGGAAGAAAGGAAAGAATAGTAGGTGAGTGAATCACAACATAATTACAGCGCAGGACATTGTGTGTGTGGTCACGGGCATACACCAGCCCATCACAATCTAACAACAGCCCTGAGGGGTAAGAATTCCGTTCCACGTTCTCAATCTCAAAGAACGGATGCCCAGACAAGTTAAGTAACTTGCCCAACTTCCCACAGCTGGAAGCAGAGCTGGAATTTAAATCCGGCTATGTCTAAATCTAAAGGCGATGACCTTTCTACGCAAAGTCCTTGGACTGGCAGCAACAGCACTGCCTGGGAGCTCGTTAGAAAATTCAGATTCCCTGGCTCCATCCAAGACCTGCTGCATCTGAATCTGCACCTCAGCAAGATCACCAGGTGACTTGTGTGCTCATTTGAGTAACATTGTTCTAGAAGAGTCTTTCCCAAGCATCTTTCAGAATGATTCTGCTCCCCGAGTATTAAATCATGATTTGTTTTTCTTTGGGTAGAGTTTGGCCAAAATATTCTATCACTGCTAGCTGTGATTTACCCTGGAGCAAGAAAAATGTCAGGAGGTGGAAGCTGTAACTTCCTCTTCCGTTTCTTTGCAAAGGAGCGAGAAAGCAGCACAGCCGTCTGTGACTTCTCTCATGGATATGACACAGCCAAGATGAGGCTCGTTTTAAGGTGAAACAACTGCTCTGGGCTGGCCACTGTCCCATGACTTCATCTGGGTTTATGTGACTTTTCATCACCTCGGCTGTCGAGCGGGAAGGAATTCAGCATAGCTCGCTGATGCGGATGCTACAAGAGGAACAAGGCTGAGACCATATGATTTCACCTCCCTTCTCCTCAAGCTGTCAGCACAAACCCACTTCTATCACTCTAGTCCCTGGGAAACTATAGAAAAGATGTCGTCAACAGGCCATTCAGATGAATCTTTCCCTGTCTCAGCCATGGGTGATGACCCCTCCCTCCTGGCCATAGTTGATCAGACCAAGGATAGAGCAAAGGGATGACATGGGTCTTCCAGATTCATATATTGATTCCCATTCTTATTCTCTCACCTCCTTCTCCTGTATCTTCCCTCCCTCCCTCTTTTGCTCCCTAATCACTCCTCAATTCTTCCTCCCCTCCCCCACCTCATATCTGGAATTGGGAAACAGAAAGAGCAGTCAGTTAGCAGTGAGGGGCTATAGCAGGTGCTGTGGCTGCCCCCCTCCCAGGACCTCTAGGTCCCCACCTCTGTATGCTGAAAGCTGCTTTCTGCGAACACCTGTGACTCACCCCACAGGAACAGGCTTGGTCAACATGCAGAGGAGGCTGGAAGTGCGAAGAGTTAATGCCCCACAGCAGCCCTGAGAAGCGTCTAGCGACATTTGGTGTATAAACACCCCAGCCCTCTGGCCCGTCACATGGACTGCCTTGGAGGCATACGCTCGACACTGATGTCCTGAGTCCCCCACAGGGATTAGGCTCCAGTTACCCAAAGTGGAAACTTACTTGACAAAACATCCTTTACTGGCCGCCTAGCTTGTCCCTCCCTCACTCCTTCACCCACTTTCTGATACTGCCTGGAACCCTCTCCCAAATAACCACTCGGATTTGAATTTTTGTTTCAGGACCTACTTCTGAAGTCCATCTCAAGGAGCTCTCTAAGAGGAAGAAAGAGGCCGTGGAGAGACATGGGGAAACCAAGGTCTGAGGAAACAGGAGTGGAGGAGGCAGAGGAGCCAAGGGCGCAGAGGGCAGCAGGAGAAGCCAGGGAGGCCACAGTGGTCCCCAGATCCCAGAGCAGGCTCAGCTCCAACAGCCCCCCAGGCCCAGGCAGCCTTATAGAAAGCCCCCTTCCTTAGAGGTAGAGAGAAGAGCTGACCCTTGCCCCCAGAAAGCCTAATTAGATCAGCAAGTCAAGCCAAAATGAAAGGAGGAGCAGCCAGACACTATAACCTGAACAGCAGTAATAGCTGGCACGTCTTGAACCCATCCTGTGTGTCTGGCACACTTTCTGTGTGTGGATTCATGTCATCCTCACAACAACCCTGTAAGTGTTGGCATTATCATCAGTTTACCGATGAGGAAAGTGAGTCACAAAGAGGCTAAGGTGAGTAATTTGCCACAGCCGTTACATCTCAGGGTCAGATGTAGGCTCGAACCCACATGGTTTACCCCTAAACACCACACGAGGCTGGTGGATACGGCACTTGCTGTGGCACCGCCCTCCTTATAGAGGCTGGGTCTTCGTGTTTCCAGAACATATTTCTCATTTAGAGAAAAAAAAAAAAATGTTGTTATGGTCTCCAAAAGCTTCTGACCCTGGATCTCTTCATTTCTTAAGTGGATTCAGTCCCAAGCGATGCTGGGGCCAGAAGAAGACTGGATGGAGTGAGAGTGAGGCTCGGGTGAGGCGGAGGCACCGGCCCAGCTCACAGGCCAGAGCCAGGAGGAGGACAGGAGCGCTCATGGGAACGTCAGAGGGCAGGCTGTCCTCTACCGGCTGGCAGCCACGTGCTGAGCATGGAGCTCAGAGCTCTGTCTTAGAATGTGATGCAGTCGCCATCCCTGTTGAGTACTTGCACTATCCCCATTTCACATCTGAGAAAGCTGAGATTCAGATAAATGCTAGAACTTACTGGAGCCCCCTGGGTCTCTCTGACTTCCAAGGCTCAAATCCGTGCCTGAGAATTTGGGCTGACTCTGGTCTGCCTCCCGTCAGCCAGGGTGTTGTATCACTGGCTGGGGCATGTGGGCAAGACTCTCCAGACAGAGGCCCGTGGGTGGCCAGCCATCAGCAGTGGAAGGATGCAGGGGGCAGGGCCTGGAGCAAGCGGGTGTGATGACCCCTGCTGGGTGTCTCCAGGGTTGGGGAGGGTCTCATAAGCCCCAAGACTTTTCTCAGAGACCCACCAGCAACTCCTCTGCTGTATCGCATTCCCCCTGGGTCTTCTCGCCACAGCCTAGGGAATCCTCTTCTGATTCTAGAATAGGAAGCCTTGCTCAGACTCACCAGGAAATCCTCCCAAATCTATCTCTACACGTGAGTTCCTTCTGCTTCCTGCAGGGCTGTGTTTTTGAAATTCAAAAGCCAGTAAGGAAATGAATGAAAGAGGAATGAAGCGGAAAAGAACGGAAGGCGGGGAACACTGGTTAATGCTTCAAAATTGTATCGCCCCCTAAAAGTACATTCCTCCATCATTGAACACCCTTCCATCTAGCATTTAAGGGGAAGTGTAAAGCTCAAATGTTATTTTTTGGGGGGATACAGTCCCTCATTTTTCCTCTCCTTTAGACTCTAAAGGTTTGCGCTAGTTTCCTTTTTCTCTATTTTTTTCCCCCAGAGGTCTAAATCGAGAGGGAACCTAAGCTAGACAAAATCTGATAAGAAGGTGCCCCCACAGAAGGGGCTGAAAAGCTTTTCAAGAAAATAAAAATAGAAAAAGCAACACTGGTAGCATGGGCGTTTTAGCCACTAAGAATAGCAGCATGGGCTCCGCACTCTCCGGGCCCCACTCTGAAGCTCCCTGCGGTGGGAGCCGGAATCCGTTTTCTGTTTCAATTGACGTTAATTTCATCGCACATGTTTCAGGCTTCCCATCATGAAATGATTCATCGCTGCCTACAAGCGAGTACAATCAGCTCAAATATTTGCAGTCTTCATGCAACTGCTGTAAGAAAACAGGGGACTGCCGGCCACAGACTGTCCCCTCTCCACCCACCCCCGCCCTGGGCCACAATGTGAGGCTAGAATGACAAGCAGGGACTGCCTGGGCTCATCGTCCCCTTCGGCTTTGCTGACTTAGAACCACACAAAGCATCCATCCCCCCAGAGACCAGCAACTTCTGGCGAGGAGATATTTTCACAGAGAGGGTTATGCTCCTGGCAGCCTGGTCAGGAATGTTTCCGAAAGCAATTCCGAGAAAATTTGGCAGACTTTGCCCTTACATGGTTGTCTAAGCTTTGTGTCCAAGGAACTCCCAGGGAACATTTTTTTAGAGATAATCTTAGCATCCAAGAATCACCAGGCAGGAGGAAGCCTGGGACCTCTTCCTTGCCATCCCAGGAATTGTACTGGGGAGGAAATCAAGAAGCAGAGTGGACATGACTCTTCGAGTGGTACATAGCAGGAGGATCAAAATTAGCATCCCGCTCTCCCGACTCGTGGTCCAGAGCACATACAACTGCTCTTATGCTGTAGGGTTTTTAGAATAACCTTTTCCTGATTATTAAAAGCATTCATGTTCATTATAGAGAATTTTCAATATATTTACTCCATAATCCCAGTTCTCAAAGACAACTGCCATCAGGACCAGTTGCAGGGACATTCAACCCGTGCTGCCACAAAGGGCTTCACACTCGGAAGGGCCCCGTGCTTGGTTGAATGCTCTGCTGTTTGCCATCTTGAATTTCCTAATAATTTTTGAACAAGGACCCTGCCTTTTCATTTTGCACTGGGCCCTGCAAATTACATAGCTGGTCCTAATCCCCATTAATATTTTAGAGCCTTCTTTTCCAGTGCCTAGCATCTTGCTTTATCCCACTCATTCATTCATTCGTTTATTCAATAAATATTTATTGGGCATCTACTACAAGCAAATCACAGAATCCCATGAAATTATCATCGAAAGGAGGCCTTCCTTGATTGCTTTATTCCATGAACACAGACTAATGTACTATAATTGTTACTCTAGGAAGATTAAACTGGCTGTCCTTTGGGAAAAGGCTGACTAAAATTCGTTTGACTCTAAAAATAACCAGCACATAAGGGAGAGGTCAGACAGAGGGGAAAGCCAGGCATGGTCCTTTGGCATCTGTGTTAACCTACTCTGCACACCCGCATGTGTAAAATGCTCTGAGAGAGACAGAGAGGGCACAGCTGGAAGAACAGACAGGCATTACTTACATGGAAGCGATGGTTCAGAGAACAGACCTGAAATTGCAGACACTTTTACAACCTAACTCCAGGAAACAGGACTAGACTCCATCCAGTTCCAACAAAGGCCAATTCCACAGCTGTGACCCAAGCATGCCCAGTGAAAAGCATCACATTTAGAAACGGCCCTGCTCTGTCCTGAGTTTCCCAGCATTTTTATGGCCCGGGACTGGCAAGGGGTTTCTTTGCCTTGAAGTCTAGGGAAAGATGCTCTTCAAAGCAATGAAGAGCTATTTCCTCCAAGAAGCAGTTAGAAAATGTAAAAAAAGAGAAGAATTATCCCAATGACATGGTAGACACTGGAAAAGTGAAGAACGAATCTCTATAGGGTCCAGATGTTATTTCTCCACAAGTAAAAAATAAATAACGTAACCTTTCTGTCTCTGGACCAAAGGCATCTGATAGAGATGCTCTGCATTTATTGCAAAATACCCCACAGGATATTTGAAAGCTCTGATTTAATCTTTAATTTCTCCCCAACAAGGTGAGTGCCTGAACTGAAGCAGTGCAATAAGACAGAAGTTTCACCTCTGCAACTAGGAGTTGTTCTAAGTCCATAAATATTCACCTGCCCTCTGGAGGTTCTGGAAAGGGGGAAGGGTCAAAGTTTCAATTGCCTCCTTGGTACCTGACTCCACTTATCTTGCAGTTGAACACCTCCGAGGATAAAGTCTTGAGACCCAATGAGGTGAGAGAAAAATATCCTTTAATATAGACCAGGATAACTTCACCTTCTCACCCTGTCTTCCTCTTGGAGAGAGCCACTCCCACTATTTCCCTGGGTTCTTCCTGCACCAAACTTGACACTGAGAAAATTCACATAGCTTTGATTGGATTTGAGATAACCACTGAGAATTTCTCCCATAAAATATGTCTGCTGCTGCCAGTCTTGCCCCGTCCTCCAGTCCATACTCCTTACTAAGACCAAAGCGACATTTTGAAGGGCAAATCCAACCATGTAGGTAGTAGATATCCCACATCCCTGAAGCCCACCTGAGTGAAGGGCAGCTGTGATGGACGGTCCTGTGCATAGATCCAACCTCCCATCTCAAGTGCACCCTGAGCTGTCGCTCTGTTTTTCTACCTCTGGGATTTCCCTGAAATCACAAAAGCCAGCTGAACCCATGATTGGCTAAAGCTCATTTGACTCTAAAAACGAACCACCTCATAAGGGAGAGGTCAGGTAGACAGAAGAAGGTCAGGCATGGTCCTTTGGCATCTGTGGTAATTTACTCTGCATGTCCACACGTGTGACATGCTCCCATAGAGACACTGAGGGCAGGGCTTGAAGGCAGACAGGCATTGTTTACACGGAAGCAGTCCAGAGTGCAAAGGATCATTCCTCTGAGGGCAACCTCCACCTGATGAAGGATGGGAGGGAGTGGATAAAGGCCCCCGGCTCCCATTCTTCAACGGGACACTTCTGGCATATGTTCTAGCTGGTTCACTAAAGGATTCCCAGCATTGAGATCCGCCTTGCCTATAGTGGTCACCAGCTCGAGAACACAGTGTCTGATGTTCTTCCCTCCCTGTGTCACTTCTCCACACCCCTTCTGTTTCCCGGAGCCACCTTCTAAGTAAACCACATGCACCCAGGTTCTCATCTTAGGCTCTGCTTAAGGGGAACCCAACTAAGACGCCATCTCATTCTCCTCTTAAAACCTCTCAAAATCTCTTTGTGTTCAGGATAAACACTGAATTTAGGATAAAAATTGGAGCTCCTTAGCTTATTGTTCAAGGCCTTTAAGAACTTGGGTCTTGACTGTTACTCCTCATTTGAACCCCAAATGCTGGCAGCGCCCACCAAGCTGCGATTAAAACCACCGCTCGGTTGCACACCTTCACATCTTCCCTCATGCAGAGTTCTCTCTTCCCATTTCCTGGCACCCATCTTGTTGCTACTCACGCACAAGATTCTGGCTTCATACACCTCAGCTGGGAACCCTTCCTACTCTGTCCTCTGCAGCTGCATGCATTTCCATGGAGCTTTGTTCACAGCATCAGTATTTGTGCACATGCCCAACTCCCCACTAGAGTGTGTGTTCCTCAAGGCAAGAGAGGGTCTTAGTTTGTCAGTGGGATACAGGGCTTCATGCAGAGTTTGGCTCACTGTAGGTGCACTTAGACATTTACAAAGGGCTATGTGGCTTTTCCTTCTGTTCTCAGTCAGATTTGATGTCCTCTAAGTCTCCTGGGCATTGTTGGTCTTTATGTGGGCAACAAAGGGACATTTTTTTTAAGGAGCTGGCAAGAAGTAACTCATTCAAACATTTGCTGACTTACCGACTATGTGAAATTCCCTCTCCTGGAGGGAGGGGAGTGGATGATGATGCTCCATTGGTATCAACACACAGGTCAAGGTACACAGAGATGTCAAGTGGAAGAATCTGAGGGCCTTGGAAAGTTAGAGATGGGCGAAACTGAGAATCACACAGCCCAGCCCAGAGAAGGGAAGTGACTTGCTCAAAGGGACAAAGCCAAGACTAGAACCCCAGGCTCCAAATGCCCAGAGAAGCGCTCTTTCCACTCACCCTCACCACCTCTCACAAATGGTGAGTGAGAACAAGGCTGGCTGGGGCTTGGCCTTTTCCAGGAGTTCAGGACACAATATTTTTTGAAGGGCAGGGAAGGAGCAGGGAAGCAGTACTTCAGGGAGAATAACTGTTCTGAACACCCAAATTCAACCAGAATCTGGCAAATTTCCCCAGAGCAACGAGGACACTATTTGTAGAACAAAGCTCACGGGAAAAAAATAAGCAAGGGTAATTGAGTTGGTGGATCAGGTTTTCTAATATGTGCTGTGTATTCTAAATATTCTTACTTGTTTTCTTATTTCTATATGTACAGGACAAAAAAATCCTGTCCGCACTGTGCATTGTGCAAAACATGAGATTGAGAACTCAGTGAGGTGGGAAAGGCCTTGTCTGATTCATGTCCGTTTCTCCAGCGTTGACTAGTTCACCCATATTCCCACCTGAGACCAACAGAAGAACTGGATTAGGTATGCAGCAAGGCGATGGACTGGGGGGTGGATAATGGATGACTGACAGATGGAGGGATAGAGGGGGCAGCGAAGGGGTAGGTTTAGTGCTCCCCTTCCTGTCCTCCTCCTTTATGACCTCTTCTCTATCTTAGCATCCCAAACCCATCAGCCTTCGCCATTTCCAATCCTCCTCTCCCGACAGGATCCAACAGTTTTCCCTGGCAAGCAGAGGGTCTATATGACCCAGAGGTTCCCCAGGTCCTCCTTGTCTTCTGGAGGGATGAGTTTCTTCAGCTCTGAAAGGCCTTTCTTTATAGCCTATCACCCAGCTAGGCCAGTCCTCAGAAGTCCGTTAAGTGTCAATGCCATTGCCCAGACATCCCCCAGGACAGCAGACCAGAGACCGTTGTAAAAGTAGAAGTCCACTCTGGACCACATACGAGCCCTTTAGTGCTTGCGACCCATGATCTGATGCCAACCTCCTGAGGCGCTTTCCTCAGAAGAGGTGGATTCCTCCTTTCACCATCTCCTCCCATTTGTTTTAGCATTTTGCCTAGTGTTCATTTCCCTAGACAGTTTCCATCATGTTGATTTCAGGAACTCCAGCAGTCACTATTAGCATGACCTACATATTTTTTTGAAGTCCTAGGTGTTCTCCAATTATCATTAACCCAGGATGTTTTAAAACCAGTCTAAGGAGTAATTATAGCAGGGAACTAGTTTTCCTTCTTTCCAATCAACAGGAGGGAATAATAAGAGAAGGATTTCCATCACAAGCTGAGAAATTGGCTTCCTAAGCAAAAATCCAGGAGAAAAATTGGCCACTTGGGAAAGAAAGAAGCAAAAATTTCTTGATCCCTTGTTGTGCACTAGATATTTTCACCTGTTATTTCCCACAATCCTCATAACATCTTACAAAATAGGTATCAAAATTTTTACTTTTATAGATGGGAGAACTGAGGCTTAGAGAAATGGGAAATATTCCTGAGGTAAAAAGACTGGCGAGTGTGGAAACAGAGGTTTGAGCTATGCAAGCAAGCTTTGCAGGTCCACAGGCTGGCCTAGAGGTTGCCTGCGCTGGGTCTGACCACCACATTCCACCGTCACATTCTTTGCAGAACAGCATCCTGTAGCTAAGAGTAGGCAGCCATGCTCTTTCTTGGCCTTACTCTCCTCCCCACGGTCCACTGAACACAGTTGATTGGTCCAGGGTTGGATATTCAACCCAAGCCTGGCCTATCTGATTGGTCCAGGGTTGCATGTTGAACTCAAGCCCAACCAATATGATTGGTCCAGGTTTGGACATTCAACCCAAG
>NC_060279.1:60702177-60757795 GCF_021613505.1 Equus quagga
CAAGCCCAACCAATATGATTGGTCCAGGTTTGGACATTCAACCCAAGCCCAACCAATATGATTGGTCCAGGTTTGGACATTCAACCCAAGCCCAACCAATCAGAGTCTTTCTCTGGGATCTTTCACATCTTTACCAGACTCTTTCTGATATCTGGTGGCAGAAGAAGTGAGACCAAGACATGATGGCCAGGAGCAGTGGGCAGCCACTCACAGGGGACAGTGGAGATAAGAGAAGAACAGAGAGAGATGGCAGAGCCCTGACGTGGGTAGTACCCAAAGACCAGCAGCATCTTCATTCTTCCTGTGGTTGGTTTGCTCCATCCTACCTTGTTGTCCATGAGCAATAAATATCCCTCTGCCTCGCTGGCTGTAGTCAGATTTTAGTCTTTAACAACCAGAAAGAGTTCAGACTGATACAAAGGTCCTCTGTGCATCTTTCCTAGCCCCTTATTGGAGACTAAATAAGTAAAGCTGATATCAGGCTGAGTCAAAGATGCCCCTTAATTCTAAAATATGAGGGAGATTCACTTAAAAAGCTTTTCATGCCTGAAGATTGGGTATTGGTTTCTAAGGAATCCAAAGGGCCGGTTCCAATTCAAAACAGCTCAGTACACAAGCAAGAGCACTGAGCAAGGAGCAGAGAGATGTAGCTGCTTCACAGACACACACAGCCCACCCTCGCCCCCCTGCCCTCAGCCTCAGTCTCCCCATCTCTAGAATGAACAGCTGGCTAGATCAGGGTCCCAGCCGCTTACCTTTCTCCTCACCATGGGAACCAGCGTTTACATAAGACTTTTAAAAAACGGGTTCGCTTTGTTATCCTTTATCTGTGAATAATGAATTTGATGCACCAGCCATATTTTCCCCATACACATTAAAATGCATAACTGCTCCAATAAGACATGTTTGACTGTGTACCATTCAAATTCCCTTGGGTTCCACACTCTGGAAAATAATGGAGCAGAGGATCCCTAAGAAGCCAACAAATGGGTCATGGAAGGCAGTGATAGAAGGTCAGTCCATTTGGTGTTCATTCATCAAACGTTTACAGAGTCCCTGCGCCAGGCCAACCACTTTGAGAAACCACAGCAATGCCTGGAGTTTCAGCTGACAGTCAGCAAGCATTTATGACGGCCGGGAACCAGACTAAATGCTTTGCGGCCAGTATCTCATTTTTATCCACTGAAAACTCCCATGAGGTACATATAACTAATTTCTGAATCTCAGAAAGGTGAATTATTCATCCCTTAATTCCAAAGTTGGTGTATTAGTTTCCCATTGCTGCCGTAACAAATTACCGTAAATTTAGTGGCTTAAAACACCACACATTGATTACGTTACAATTCTATTGGTCAGAAGTCTAACACCCGTCTCACGGGGCTAAAATCAAGGGTGGGCAGGGCTGCGTTCCTTCCGGCAGCTCTAAGGGAGAATCCGTTTCCTTGCCTTTTCCAGCTTCCAGAGGCCGCCACATTCCTGAACTCATGGCCTCCTTCCTCCATGGTGAAAGCCAGTAGCGTAGACCGTACCCTTATGATGCCATCTCTCTGGTTCCCTGCAGCCAGGAAATGTGTTCTGCTTTTAAGAACTCACATGGTTAGATGGGGCCATCCTGGGTAATCCAGGATCATCTCTCCCATCTCAAGGTCCTCAGGCTTCATCACATCTGCAAAGTCTCTTTTGCCATTTACAATCCCATGGATTAGGACGTGGACGTCACTGGAGGCTATTACTCTGCCTGTCACAGAGTAAGCGGCAGATGAGAATCAGTCCTTCCTTCCAGGGTCTTAACCACTGCCTTAGACGGACGCAACTCTCCAGGGCCTGGTAGCTTAGTGGGAGGTGAGTAAAGTGACACGGAAAGCATCCTACCTGAAATTAGAGTCCATATTGTTTTGTTGTTTATTGTCCCTTTCCCCGTCTAGAATGTAAACGCCACGAAGGTAAGAATTCGAATACCTGTTCACTGCTGGATCTTATCACCTGAGACACATTGTCTAATTCAGAAGTCACGAGCCGCCCGGAGCCCTGGGACTATGAACAATCCTGATTGAGATGTGCTGTCTGTGCAACATAAGCACCAGATCGCAAAGACTTAGTACAAAGAAAAGAATGTAAAAGATGATTTTAATATTTTTTGTATTGATTACATGTTGAAATGATATTTTAGACATACCAGGTTAAATAAATTGAAATTAATTTCATCTTTTTCTTTTTATCTTTTTCAGCGTGGCCACCAGAAGATTTACAATCACATATGTGGCTCCCATTATCTTTCTACTGGACAGCTCTGATCCAGAAGAATGCTTGTGCACAGGGCACACCCAATACACACCCGCTGAGTGAACAGGGGAGTGAGATAGCCTGAGAGACGCGGGGAACAGAGCTGAGCTGGCATTTTCAAGCGAGCGATCCGAGTCAGGGAGGCACCAGCAGTGCGCGGGGAGAGACAGGCAGTGGACGCGACCCGCATCCGTACAGTGAACCAAGGTTTCCTGAAGGCCTAGCATGGGTTAAGTGGGACTTTATTGATTGTATTCATCATGGTAGAGCGAGTGAAGGATTCTACGCTAGGAAGTGAGGTGGGGGAATTTCTGTTTGAGAAAGAGGGTTCTTTGAGTTATGACGGGCTGGATGGGGAAGGGGGCTGGGCCCTCGGGCAAAAGCCAAGCTTGGGGGAATGGTGAATCACACCCCTTTTAAGAGGATGTCCTTAAGAAACAACATGAAGGGGCTTGTAGAAAAAAGGACGGGGGCAGCTTTACGTATCTCAGAACTAAACTGAGTAAAAAGCAATGAAAAGAATTGGGTAAAAATGTAAACGGGAGGATCACGTCACAGGGAATTCCTCCGCTCTGCCCTGTAAGAGTGGCAAAGGCCCTCAGTGCAGAGCCGGCAGATGGAGAGCAGACAGCAGGAAGGAATGTTTCCTTCTGCACATCACAAACCAGAGGCAGCTTCTGCAGAGACAACGTGGACGCCTGCAAGCGGTGTGAGCGCAGCACCAGGCAGCAGGTTCTGGAAAGGTCGGCACCGACCTGACCCCGAGGGGAGAACGTGCCTCCCTGGGCCTCCAAGGCGCGTACCGCCAGGGCTCCCAGCGCATCTGGGCTCTTTGTTACAGAACTTTAGAAGGCAGGCCCGGGGCTTTGGAGGCCTTCTCCAGCCCTGTCTGGAGCACGCCTTCAATAAATGTTTCGTGGAGTACAAAGCCCACTTCAAAAGAG
The DNA here is from genome assembly GCF_021613505.1 of Equus quagga. Classification (NCBI taxonomy): domain Eukaryota; kingdom Metazoa; phylum Chordata; class Mammalia; order Perissodactyla; family Equidae; genus Equus; species Equus quagga. The sequence continues at coordinate 60,705,405 of NC_060279.1, forward strand.
GAAAGCCTTTGCCGCCGGCACTAGACGGCAGTTTCCCCAGCCAAAGATGGAGCAGACCGCCCCAGCTTCCTCTCCCAACTCGTGTCTTGCTCCGCATCTTGGAGAGCGCCAATTAATTTCACAGTTTTTTTTTTTAATTATAACATTTTACACATTTTCTTTGTGTGTGTGAGTGTGGTGCGTAAACCATTTGGAAAGTTAGTATTTCAGCCTGCATCTCCTAACATTAAAGATATTCTCTTATAAAATTGTATAAGAAAATTAACAATAAGTTTGGAATTTCACCTGATAGATAGCCCATATTCAAATTTCCCCCAATTGTTCCTTGGGAAAGCTACGAAGTGTCCTTTGTAGTTTTGTTCATTTCTTTGAGTCTAAGACCAATGAGGGTTCAGCACTGTGTTTGGTGAGCACGCCCTTTAACCTCTCTTAATCTAGACTTCTAAACTGCAGTCATCAGACAGCAACATCAGCTTCCCCTCAGGTATTGCTAGAAATGCAGAGTCTCAGGCCCAACTCAGACCTTCTGAATCAGAATCTGCATTTTAATAAGATCTCCAGGGTGTTCATGTGTGTGTTAAAGCTTGCAAAGCACTCCCCTGGAACACATTCACGCCAGCAGGTGCGTATACACACATCCATACTCACACATACCTACATACACACCCCCACGCATACATGTATGCACACCCACATGCGTGCACATATATACACAATTACACATATACGTATATAAGCATGCACACATAGGTACACACTCACCTAACACACACACTTACAGCTTTTTTGTTTGTTTCTTGTGGGCAATGGCTTTCTTTTTTGTTTGAAAAGTCCAGGCCAGTAGTCTTGTAGAAAGTTCCACATTCTGGATTTGTCTGTTCGTTCCCTCATGATTCATTTCAGAGTAAACATTTTGGGAGGAATGCTATGTAGATGATGTCACATGTCACATCAGGAGGCCTCTAATGTTAGCTTGTCCCACTCTTGCAACTGTGCCTGCCCCATGTTAAACCCTATGACAGTGCTTGTTATTATTTATTCTTACTATTTTTATCATCATCATCACCACCACCACACCAGAATCCAGCCCGGCCTTGGCACAGAGCCAGAGCTCCACAGACAGTTTAGGAAGGAAAGGATGAGGAGAGGGAGGAAGAAAGGCTGGAGGAAAAACCTGTAAAAAAAAAAGAGAGGATATGTCAGACACCCCTGGAACCACCTTCCTTCCCATCCTGCTCTCACCCCCCACCCATGACCACTTCCTTGCTGATAGCCAGCCCCCAAGTAGACGTGAAGTCCAGCCCGCCCCACTGCTCATGGAGAAATATTTGGTGAACTGAACTAACATGAGACTGTAGAGAAACCAGTGCCAGCTGAGGAGACATGTGCTTCCTTCCGAAAAACGCTGGTCTTATTATTTCAAATGACACGCACTTCTCTCTGTAAATTTGCTTGTCACGCCAATTCAGCTTTTATGTAAGTGCCACTCTCATTTCATTTTCCTCTGCATACAAGTCACTGATGCAAGGCAGCTACACCCCAGGTGTGCCGCACTCCCTGGAGGATGACTTTGGCCAAGTCTTCAGTCCCTTGACCTCAGCAGGCACCTTAGTCCTCTCTGCAGACACCATGAAGAGCCTCTGAAAGTTGACGGGTAGAGGCAGTTAAAGATGAAGTGAGAACAACAGGAAGTTGATGCCTGTTGAAGCTGGCACTGAGTGTGTGAGTTGGTTGTATTATTCTCTCTAATTGCATGTATTTGGAATTTTCCATAAGAAGTAGTTGAGGGGAAAAGCCTCTGAGAGCAGGACATCTGGTGTGAGTTTTATAGAGTGAATAAGAGTTTCTGATCCAATAAGGAGCAGAGGAATAACCTAGATAGAAAGAGACGTCATAGGAGAAGAGCCCAGAGATAGACAGTCTGGGGGACAGTCGTTGATTTTCAACTTCAACCAGTGAACTGCAATTTGATTCTGGCACTAACCACCCAGAGTTAGTGCAGACCCCACAAGTTAAGGAATCAGCTTTCTTGATAAGACTTGCCCTCATATCAAAAGCAGCTGCAAGCATGGTCTCCAGGCCACCCACATTTCTGGCCAACTAGCTACAAATTTGGGGATTCTCATGACTCCCCCCAACAGTTTTAATAATTCACTAGAATGGCTCACAGAACTCAGGAAAGAGCTATACTTACTGTTATGGTTAGGTACGGTTAGGGTACAGATCAGGACCAGCCAAATGAAGAGACACATACAGTGAAGCCTGGGATGGGAGGATCCCAAATGCAGAGCCTCCGTGTCCTCTCTCTGTGGAATCAGGATATGTCACCCTCCAGGCACATCGATGTGTCCACCAAATGGGAAACTCCACTGAGCTTCAGTGTCCAGAGTTTTTATTGAGGTTTCCTTACATGGGGATGATTGATAAGTCAGTCACGTCAGGCTGATTCAAAGCCCCAACCCTCTAATCACATAGCTGGTCTCTCTGGTGACCAGCCCCCATTCTGGGTCATCTCATCTCATTAGCATAAATACAGGTTTAGTCCAGGGGCTCATGAATTACACAGATAGTCCCAACACTTGGGGAATTCCAAGAGTTTTCGAAGCTCTGTATCAGCAACCCAGGACAGAGACCAGACAAATTCTTTGTTATACACCTCAGGGACAAGGCAGTGGAGAAGATAAGCCAACGGGCATGTGCTGAGTACTCGCTCCACACCTGGGCTGCTCGAGTGCTCTGGCCTGCAGTGTACATCATTTAATCCTCACAACATCACTGTAAGGTGTGTGTGCAGGGAGGAGAGAGGGAGGGGGAAAAGGAGAGAAAGAGAAAGAGAGGAAGAGAGGAAGGGAGAAAGTGGAAAAGAATAGGAGAAGTAGGAAGGGAGAGAGAGAGATGGAGGGACAGAGAGAAGAAGAGGAGAGAGCAGGAGGGAGGGAGAGACAGCAGAGGGGGGTAAGGAGGGAGGGAGAGAGAAAGGTTTTAACTCCATTTTACAGGAGGCTGAGCCCCAGAGAGGGTGAACATTAGGTCCAAAATCATATGGGTAACAGAAGGCAGCTTTGAGACTCAAATCTGGGCCAATCATACTCCAAGCTGTGCTTTTTGAGTCTGGAGCAGAGGACAAAAGTGAGCTTATGAAGGGTCATGTGTAGCAAAGTTGCCGAGACTTTATCCTGCGGGGTGCTAAGAAGCGGCAGAGGTGTAGAAGCCGGGAGCACAGAGCTGGCTCTGTGGACGTGGACAGGAGGGAGGTGGGAGGTCGAAGAGGCAATCCAGGTCCAGATGGGCAAAGACAGGCCTAAACTAGAGGAATCACGGAGGGCACGGGGGGCGGAGACAGAGGCAAGGAATGCGCTGCTGGATGACCACCCCCCTCGTGGAAGCAGGGGCCCTCTGCCCTGCAACCTGAACACAGGTGGCCTGTTATGATGTATGATACCCAGCTCCTGCTTTCTATACGTGTGTGTCAGACAGTCCTGCTTCTATGCAAACCGGTGTGTACTTCTTTCATCATCCCAGATGGCACCAGTGCCATGAATCCAGCTGGGTCCCCTCTCCCCTTGACAATATATATTAGTCGTCCCCACAGTAAAGAGCCCCACTGGCATTTCCCCCACCCCAAGTTCTCATAGGAAATCTACAAAGAACCAAGAAAAGTGACTCAAGGCCTTTGCACAACACATGCGACAGGAGAGGAGGAGCACTCATGGGCGGCCCGGCTCGTCTCCTTCGGAGAGCCACATCCCCCCTTGCTCAGGGTTCTAGAGGAAATGTTGGGGGCCGTACACCCCACACACGCTTGCTGCAGTGATGGGCTTACAGCCAGGCTCAGCCAAACTTGCTTCTTCCCCCCCTCCCCCTCCCAGCAACAGGGATTGCCTAGGGGAGTCAATCAGAGTCCCTCTTTGGAAGAGAAGGGCTGTCTTGTTTCTGTTTGGGTTACTACCAAGCATATTCTCTAAGGGTATGGAGAGCATCCTTCAGGGAGCACCCAGAAGGGATAGAAGGTGTGAGGACAGAGAGAGAGAGAGAGAGGTAACAATGTCTGAGAGGCCTCGGCTCAACTCCAACCTTCCAGGTCATATGAATCAATTATTCTTTTTTCTTGCAATATAGTTTGAAGCAAGTTGCTGTCACCCAGTTCCAGAGATGGTGTGCTGATCCATGACATTGCTCTGAAATTGATGGCTGCACAAGCCTCACCATGTTCTCTGGGCTCTCTGATGGCTGGGGCCGTGTTCTGACCTGCTTGCTTGCTCTTGATGCTGGCCTGGGAGAGGAGCCCCGGGTGCTACAGGGTGTCGAAGCTTATCTGAGCACCAGGCTGGCAGCCGGGAGAGATCTCTCCATTTCAGCACGAAACTCCTGACAGAACATCTTGCAGGGGCATCAAGGAGAGCTGATCCATGAAAGGCGCATGCTCAGGGCTGAGCTTGGGGGACACGGGTGCAAACTGGCTGTGAACAGAGAAAGTGAGAGTAAAGAAAATGTCTAATTGGAGGCATCAAGGGGTTGAGCAGGGAGAGAAAGAGTGTAGCAGGACATCAGGTACCGGACTGAGAGGAGATAAGAACACGGTGCATTTCTGCTAGAATTAGGACAGCTACGCAGAATTCTGTGAGCCAACTTCTGTCCCCAGCTCCTGCTGGAGAATCCCAGGCCATGTTTTTGTTTATTATTGTTGTTAATAATTAGCAGCAGCAGGAGCCACAGTGAACATCCACTGGACTCTGCGTGCCAGGCAGACGGCTAGTGGCTCAGTCATTATCTTGTTCAATCCTTCTGTACTTGGTTGGGTGAGCAGTAGTATCGCATTCTGTATATGAGGATGCTAACACTGGGAGAGGTTAAGTAATTTGTTCCCAGCTTCTCAGCTTGTAAGTGGTAAAGTTATTATACAGATAGGAAAACTAAGGACCAGAGAGAGAAAGAGACTCACTCAGTGTCACACAGCAAGTCAAACTATCAGCAAAATTCAAACTCAAAACTTCAAGTTCTCCATCTAGTGCTCTTTCTTGGTCAGATCTGAACTATTTCAGCAGCACCGAAGAAATACCATCCAGGGAACAGGATAGGCCATTAGGCTGGCTGCCATTCTGCATTCTTGGATCCTGCCATGAGAATTTTAGCCAATACCAAGGGCTCAGAGAAGAGGTACGTTCAGGGTAGATGAACCAGAGGCTGCAATGTGGTGACTTACAAGCTGGTCAGAAGTGTTTTGTTTTGCCTGCAGAGTGGTATACAAATTTGATTCAACGTTTTAAAAGTGATAGATTGCACACACAAATCTAGGCTGTAACTTGGCAGTAGATTCCGCTGGACTTGGTGATGGGTTGCACGTGGGAGCCTGGGCCCAGATTGGGAGCCGACTGTCAACGAAGCACAGCGAGTCCACCCACGTTTAACCCCGCATCTCCATCTCCATTCAGCACTCTGTTTCTGGCCTTCACACTGTGTGCCCACTGAGGATCTGACAGAGCTAGAGAAGAAACTGACACAGCCCTGCATCGCATTGGTCCCTAGGATAGTCAGATGTTCATCTGCAGTACTGCTGTGTAACAAGCAACTCCAAACTCTCAATCATACAACATGCTTTGCTCTTAGCTCTGCATCTGGCTTTGGGGGAGTGGGGCAGGTCTGGGCCTGCTCCGCGTCTCTCTCCAGGACCAGCAGCTCATCTAGGCATTCTCTTCTCCTAGCAAATGACAGAAGTGCAAGAGGCCAAGCAAAACCACACAAGTACAATCAAAGACTCTGCTTTTGTCACATCTACTAGCATTCCATTAGCCAAAGTAGGTCCCATGGCCACACCCAAAGTCAATGGGGCAGAGGTAACTATTTCACCCTTCCTATGGAAAGCCACTGCTGAGTCAGATGGCAAGGGGCGTGGATGTGTAATCCTATTACAAGGAGGGAGCAAAGACTTGAGACTAATCAATCTACTGCGCTCACAATGGATCCGTCTTAGAAGTCATTGATTTGCCACTCGGCTGGGCCCCGTGGGGAAGGAGGATAGGTAAGCAGTGGGCTGGGTTGGAGTCTGTCTCTGCACTAAGCCAGAACACTCCTGCTCTGAGCTAAATAGAGAGCCTGAGGCTGCAGTGGGGAAAGCCCTGGAGAGAATGGAGCAGATCGTACACCTTGGCCTTTGAAGAAGAAGGCAAACAGCCAGTGGTCCTGGGATCCGTGGCTGGAGGCAAGTGGCAGAGCATCAAAGCCCCACGCCCATCCCTACCCGGGAGCAAGTCACGGCTAACGAGGAGGAGGTCTGAGGAACAGCCCGGTGGGCAGACTCGGCCACTGCACCAGAGGCGGCTCTCGCTAATTGGCCTGTGTCGGCCAATGACTCACCAAACACAGGACGGGTCCCAAGCCCAGCGAGGGTCCTGCAGCCTTCAGGTCAGGGCTCAGAGGCCGGCGGAGCACTGCGCAGCCTGCCAGCTTCTGCCTGAATGTATCTGAAACCTCCCCCCGCCTGAGTCACCGAGGCTCTGAAAACTCTGCTCTAACCCAGTTCAAGCCTCAGGCGTTATTTGAGAAAAGTTGTGCCATAAAGGGGAGGAGGAAAGATGGTGAGTGGAAAGGAATTTTTACAAATTTATAGATTGGTTCTTTCAAAGGCGTGGAATCCTTGGTGGGCATGGTTCTCCTGGGCTAGACAGAGAGACCCCCTCCTCTCTGTCCACCCCCTGCCCTGACTTTTTGGAGCGGTGTGGCAGAAGCTTCAAGGCAGCATCCTGGCTTCTTTGATGACACTGACCAACAAGAAGGGAAATATATCTCCATTACCCACCAAGACACGTCCGTATGCCTCCCTTGGCTGTGGTGGCAAAGCTGGGGTGGAGAAAGATGCTTCTCGCCACCAGACTGGGCCAGGCACCCAGGAAGTCTCACCAGCCCCAAGCTTCAGTAGCCAGATCAACTTAAACACACACTTGGGAGGGAAATGCATACCAGATTTCAAGGCTGAGCTCAGGTCTCCTACCCTAGACTTCAAAATCACGTATAGGGTCTGATCTCGCGAGAATAGCAGATGAATAGCAGAGATCTCAGAGAATAGCAGTTCAATTCCATGACTTTACAGAAGGAGAAACTGAGGCTTTGGGTTAAACAAGGTCTTTAAATAAGTAGCATTCCTCCTAATAAGAGGAGTGAATAAAATGAGATCTTACCTCTGGACTAGACACTAGCTATGCACACAGGGCAGCTGCCAGCCCCTACTGTACCTTCTTAAGAGTAAGCCAAAGGGACCAGGCAGATGTGTACCTGGGGAACGGCACATGGCTTGGTGAGTGGAGCATGGGCTGGATTTCAGCCCACGTTTGCTCCCAAGCCAGGTGCTCTTGGGCAGTGCACAATAAGCACAACCATACATGGCAGCCCTGCCCAGCACTATCCTTATGGGGCAGTTACTATTTGTAGTATCGATTAACAGTTGTCAAATATCTTATTGGTTTATCACCTGTTACTTGGCAAAAATCAGATTGCTGTGAATGGTTAACAAAATATTAAACTAGTGCAATGATGAAGATCTTGCTATCTGTTTAGAAAAATAACATCATGGGTGGGCAGATCTGGGGAAGCATCCCATCTAGTGTCACACACACACAGACACACACATGCACACACACACGTGCACACACACCCAGGAACTAGAGCAGTGATTTGCCCGAGGTTTCTCCTGGAGTCAGAGGCTGAGCCAAACTGGAACCCAGACTCTGACCCTCAGGCCGGTGGGCCCCACCCTGCCAGGCCAGCAAGTCCAGATGCCCTCCCAGCTTTGTGCTCTGTCAGGAGACAGGACAGGGCAAAGAGGGGGCCAAGGAAGCTCCCTCCGGGGTCCAAGCCCAGAGGGGTCCAGAAGCTCAGGACCAGGGCTAGGGGGAGAAAGGGCTGAAACAAGCATGACTGTGTTGGCCATTGTGAACCGACTGTCCTGCTCAGTCCTTTGGATGAAAGACCACCCCATCCCACAGGTGTACTCCAGGCTTCATGCTCAAGAACCCACCCGCAGCTCTCTGCAAAGCAATGCATTCTTGTTGTTAGACAAGGGACGCAGCCCCCTGCCGAGGGCAGCCAGCGTGGTCTCCTCCCACACCCCCTGCACAGACCCATCACCTCTAGAGAAACCTAACTTCCCATAAGGCCCGACCACACAGCGCTTCCTGCCTCTACGCCTTTGTCCGTGCTGTCACCTCTGCCTGCTCGCCATCCTTTCCTTTCCTGGCTCCTAAGGATTCTTCAAGACTCAGCCTGGGGAGGACCTGCTCTGGGAAGCCCACCTGCTAGCCCCTCCTTTTGCCTTCAGCTCTTGCCCTGCTGGACTAAACATCTCTCCTTATGGGCTCCCCAAGTGTCTTCCTTTGTTGCTTACAAGACAGAACATGTCTGTTTCTTTTCCCCATAAGCCTGTAAGAGGCAGGGATGGTTTTATACTTTATTACACTAGGAACCACATAGCCCTGGTTTACTCCATGATGTATAGTATGTGCTCAATAAATGTGTTGAGTTAATGAATGAGGAAGGAATGAGAGAATGAATGGGGAATGCTTATGATGCGTACAATGAGAAGTAGGTTTGATAAGTTGTAAAGTGCAGGCCCACTGCCAAGAATAGCGACAGCCAGCAGTGGGTGCTCAATAAAACTTAGTTTGAATAGGACTAAAAGGCCAACTGGGACCCCCAGATGGCTAAGGGTATCCTGACGGCACCCCAGGCATCTGGACTGTGAGCACCATTAGCACAGCCATTAATCCCACAGTGTCTCTGAGCCTCCCCCCAGAGGAGTTCGTGCACCCGTGGCCCGTGGTCCTGCAAGAATAATGACAAGGGAGGAAGAGTAGTCAAGAGTCAAGGATGGAATAACTGAGCAGCTGTCTGGCCATCACCAGGCCGTGGGGAGCCCCTGGCACCTTGGGCAGAGCCAGGAGGAAACCGCCAGCAGAAATCAGAAGGGTTTGTCAGAAACGGATGGCACACAGACAAGTCCAAGGTTGGACGAAGGGGCTGTTTTTCTCCTGATGACTTCCCGGTGATTCACAGAGGGGCCATTACAATGATGCATCGCTGGAGGGACCCTCAGGGAGACTGCCTCCTCTTGAGGACAAAATATTAAGCCATCGGTCAAATTTAAACGCCCTCCCATCAGGAGTCTCGTTGAGGATGAAGGACTGTGATCCTACGTCATCCACAGCTTAAGAACGAGCCCGGGAAGGAAAGCCCAGGGGAGGTCATCGGTGGAGGCGCTCAGGTGAAATGTGTGATCTAGTGGGCACTGTGAGAGGGTCGGCTACTATCCCATCATCAGGGAGCCACTGGGTTATAGCCTCACCCCAGGGAAGGATGGTGACAGGGGCGAGAGATATCAATTCTGGAATGCTCTGCACATCCGTTGGCCATGGGGGCTAATCCATATTTCAGTAGCGCTAGCCACTGTGCATTGAGCCCCTCCCACACATTAAACTTTTTGGACCCTGGTCCATCTTCTCACAAGGAAGGGGCCAGTACACCCACTTTACAAAGACTGAAACACTGGGGCACAGGTTTGCTCATAACTTGCCCTACATCGCACATCTAGGAAATGTTGGGGGCTGGAATTTGAACCCACATGTCTGTCCCCAAAGCTCATTGTCTGTCCTCTGCCCCACACTCGTTTTTGCTCTGATCGTGCTTCACCCCTGGAGGTAGACACTAAACTGTTCTGGCTCAGGATGGGTGGGGGGCCTCCAACCCACCAAGCACATCGTTCCTTCTCCTGTTATCACTTCATCACTCTGTCATTCATTCAACACGTGTTTATTGCCCTGCTATGTCCCAACCTCTGTGCGGGGCAGAAGGCAGAGGAGCAGCGATGGTGGCAACTCCAGCTCTTCAAAGTGTTCGTAAACCCACGCTCCTCTGACCGTCAGAGCAATTCTGGGAGGTGAGATGGCCATCTCCATTTGGCAAACGGCGAAACAGAGGCTCGAGGGGGGACAGAAGCAACAACATGCTTTCTCGGTGCCTGCGCCTGTGCAAGGAACTCAGAACTCATTTATCACATGGATGGAGCAACCAAGCTCTCAGGGTGACATGAGCGACAGAAAGAATAACTGTGGAACTGAGGCCTCAAACCCACTTTTCCTGCTTCCTTCACCCTCACTCAACTGTGGAATTTGTTATTTGCTATTGTTATAGACTGAATTCTGCCCCTACCCCCCAATTCATATACAGAAGCCCTAATCCTCACTGTGACTTCATTTGGAGACAGGGCCTTTAAGGAGGTAATTAAGGTTAAATGAGGTCATAAGGGCAGGGCGCTGATCCTGAAGGACTGGTGTCCTTATAAAAGAAGGAAGAGACGCCAGAGCTCTCTCTCTCTCTCTCCAAGTGTGCACACAGAGGAAAGACCATGTGGGACACAGAAAGAAGGCGGCCATCTGCAAGCCAGGAAGAGAGGCCTCACCGGCCATCATCCCTGCTGGCACCGTGATGTTGAACGTCCAGCCTCCGGAACTGTGAGAAAATGCATTTCTACTGTTTAACCCACCCTGTCTGTGATGTCCTGTTATGGCAGCCTGAGATGACCAATACAGCTCCTTTCAAGACGGATCTTTCTTTGGCCTGTTGGGTTCTTTTACATCCCTTGCATCCTCTTGTTTCCCTCAGATCACAGCCGGCTTATCTGGCTCCATCTTGCTGATGAGGCTGTTGATAATACCTGGGCTGCATGTACCACGAGGGCCTTCCCTATGTCTGGAGCCGAGGGAGGAGGCCATCTGAGGCCTTTCCCAAGCCTGGCTGCTGATGGCAGCAGTGGGCAAATCCTTCAGGAAGAGCAGGAACATTAAGTGGGATCAAGGGTATCAGGGCTTGAGCGGTTTAGAGGAAGCTTGTGGTCACAGAGTGGGATGTCACTGTCACCAAGGTGGGACCACTTCCCACTACAGAAGTCAGAGAGTCTCCAGACCCTGGAACCTGGGGCTTCCTGCTGCCTCCCAGGCCACACGATTTAGTGGAAACAGCACAGACTTGAGAGCCTGGCCTGGGTTTGGATTCTGACTGTGCCACTGGCCAAGAGACAGGTAGTCAATAGGGCTGTTCACCAGCGTCCCGGCACTCTCCTTTCAGACACACGGAGGACTGGTCTTCCTGCTTGCTGGGAGCTGGGTGTGGCCATGTGTCTTGCTTTGACCAATGAATAAGAGCTTTAGGGTCAATGCTTGTTCCTCCACATTTTCCCTCTGGCATGGCCAATAGCAAGGTTCCAGACGGTGGGTGCTCCATCGGCCTGAGTCCTAAATGAGGAAAACAACGAGGAGCAGAACGCACAGCTGCCCCACAAGGGGTATAGACAGCGAACAAGAAATAAACCTCTGTTTGCCACCACTAAGATCCCAGGGCTGTTTGTTGTTACTGCATAACCCAGTTCATCCTGACTGATTCAGAGACATGATTAAATGAGACTCCATTTCTTCACCTGTGAAATGGGGATAACAATACCTCATCACAAAGTTTTGAGGAAATAATATATACCATGCTTGGTACCTAGCAGGTCTTTGACAAATGTTAGCTCTCTCTTTCTTTTCACTGTACTGTTTTCTCCCAAATTCTTCATGATGGGAGTAGACATTTTGAGAGACAGTTCCCCTGGGCCAGATGTTCAGGCACATCCATCTATGTGTCCCTAGCACCTCGTACTGGGTTGGCATCACAGCAAGTGCTCAGTAAATACGTATTATTGAGTACGTATACAAAGATTAAGCTCCGATCAAGCTGTTGACTCCATGCTAGGGACCAGAGACCAAGGTCTCCGATAATCCCTCCTGCCTTTCACCTTCTAGGATATATACATTTTTACTTTCTTCCCAGATCAAGATAGCACATAATCCTAGACTCTCAGGGCTAGATGGGTAAGTCCCCTTGCCTCTTCCAGTAGTGGAATCCCCTCAGCAAGACCCCTGCTGGTCGGTCTCTCAAGCTCAGCCAAAATGCTTTCAGCAACAGAGAACTCACTCCCTACAAAATGCTCTTCTATGTTCGCAGTTACAAGGAGGTGGGTTTGGCTCTGGGCCAAGTCCATGAGCCCTTCCGGCAGCAACTCTACAAAGGATGTGCCATTATTACCAATCCATCCTGCAGATGGGAAACTAGGGTTCAGAGAGATGAAGCAATTTTCCCAAGGTCACACAGTCAGTGAGTTGTGACTGTCTTCTTGGAGGCGCACCGATAATGCGCTCTTGATCATTGCTAGTGGATTGACTGACAGCTCCATTCCTGGGACGGACATTCCTAGTGACTCCAAACGTCCACTAAATCCCAGCCCAGAATTTCCAGGATGGCTTTTTGGGCACCTTCACCATGCAAAGAGCCCTTCAGCTCTGTTAAGACATAAATCTCAATAAATGATTTCCAATAACACGATCCTTGCCAGGAAAGGAAATATTTACACTGTTGCTCGTGCATAATATAGGTTAATATTTCAGGATGCATTAAATGTGTAAATGTTTTGAGTGTGGCAAAGTTCCACTTGTGAGCCAGGTCACTCTGCCAAAAAGACAAGATGATGGAGGAAAGAGGCTATTTTTAGACGTGGACCCAACCTGACACTACCCGTAAGTACTTCGTGTTAGTGAGCATGGTTCCCAATCCCGCTATGGATTTGCCAGGCAGGAAAATAACATGTTGGTTTCAAACAGATGCTCCTGAACCCCTAATAGAAGCTGATGACTTCAAGATGGGCTGGCTGCTTTGTGGCTTCTTTGGAGACAGTGGAAATTAGAATCTGATTTGGGGCGTGACGGAGTGCCAGATCTGCCAGAGATGTGTCTGAAGAACTCAAGGATGGCAGTGGGTCCGACCAGCCACGTGCTGAAATCAGAGGCACATGCAGGAAACTGGGATATTCCGTGGGACTTTAGAGGAAGCAGGAGGATGAAGGCAAGCTGGCGGAAGAGATGAGAATGCTGATGGCCAATGTATTTTAAACAAATATGAGCTTGAACCATATGAAATTGCTGATATTTGATGGTTATTGGCCAAAACAATGGCACTTTCATAGGGATTAATGTAATAGTAATAGAGATATATTAACATCTATTAATGTAATATCATAACCACAGCTCCCCGTCAGCACTGCTACCATGTCAGGGGTGGAGTGACAGTCATGTAACTGTCCCCAAGGTGAGACCACAATCCACAGCACAGAGCACCAGCCATGTAAACGTCAGAGTTGATGTGCTGAAGTGAAAAGACCCAAGTACTTTTGTGAAGGTAGAAAGAAAAAGAATTCAAAAACAAAAAGACAGAAAGGATATGCTATGGACTGAATGTTTGTGTCCCCCCAAAATTCATACATAGAAATCCTAAGCCCCAAAGAAGTGGACCATTGAGAGGTGCGTAGGTCAGGAGGGTGGAGCCCTCATGAAAGGGATTAGTGCCCTTATGAAAGAGGCTCCAGGGAGATCTGTAGCCCCTTCCACCGTGTGAGGACCATGAGAAGGCACCGGCTACGAACCAGGAGGAGGGTCTTCACCAGAAGGCGCCCAGGCTGGTGCCTGATCTTAGACCTCCCAGCCTCCAGAACTGTGAGCAATCAATTTTTGTTGTTTATAAGCTGCCTGTTCAGTGCCATCTTGTTGTTGCAGCCCCAACAGACTGCAACAGGATATGAGTACCCTCAGGGGGACAGGACAATTAAAGTCCCAACCAAGCTGACTGAGCCCGGCAACTTTAGCAGTTCCTAGCCCTGCGGTCCTGGCACATTATCAAAGGAGCAGGGAGCACAGAGCGGTGCCGAAGAGCCCCGGTCTGCAGTCACACGGCCTGGGTTCAAGTCCTGATTGAGTTCTTTACAAGCTGGAGTGGGTTGAATGGTGGCCCCAGAAAGATATGTCCATTCTTAATGCTCAGAACCTGCTAATATCACCTCATATGGCAGGAGTGGATGGTACACCTTGCATGGCAAAAGTTGGATTAAGTTAAGGATCCTGAGGGGAAGCGTTCATCCTGGATTATCCAGGAGGGTCCTAAATCCAATGACAAGTGTCCTTATAGGAAACAGACACAGAGAGGAGAGGACAGCAAGCAGGAAGAAGAGGAGGCAACGTGACCACAGAGGCAGAGACTGGAGTGATGTGGCCATGAGCTAAGGAATGTCGGAGCCATCAGAACTTGAAGAGGCAAGGAACGGATTCTCCCCCATCAGAAGTACAACCTTACCAACACCTTGATTTCAGACTTCTAGCCTCCAGCACTGTGAAAGAATACATTTCTGTTATTTTAAGCCGCCGAGTTTGAAATCATTGGTCACAGTAGCCACAGGAAAGGAACATGCAAGTCCTCCGCCTCAGTTCTCTTGTCTGTGAAATGGGATGGTAGCCTCACGAGAGGATGCACATGAAGGGTTTAGCATGATCCCTGGTACACACTAATTGCCCAGTAACCATAGGATGCAGTAGGCAAATCACAGCAGGGACTGAGATTGGAATCAGACCAAAGACGACGGAGACAACTGCCTGCCATGGATGCGTTTGGCACTTAAAAGATGTGAGACCTCCAAAGATGAGGAGTGAGGTGTTCTTGGAGAAGGCCTGACCTCCTTGCCCTGGTGACAGTCACACTGGGGGCTGAGCCCTTCTCAGATAACTCTCAAACAACCACCAGCAAAAAGTGCTGTGGTTAAAAAAATGTATATATAAAAAAGTATTTTGGAAGAATCCTCTCTCCTTACAGAAATGCATACTGGACACAATTTAAGCAGTTGGGAATCTGGAATGTTGAGCTTGTTCAACCATTGGAAAAAAATATCTTTCAAAAAGATAGTTTAAAAAAAAAAATAGGACGCAGGGGAAGAAAATGGTTATTAAAAATGCTTAAGAGCCTTCCTGAACTTGGAATGGGCTCTTCACAACAATAATGCTGATGATTTAAGGGAAAAATGAATCAAGACTCTATTGATTAAATGTTCCTTAAATTGTGTGTGGGTTTTAAAACGTGTGGCAGTATGCAAAGCACGTTGGAGGTAAAACGTTTGAAAAATCACCCAAGACATCGAAAGAATGGGGAATGGAGCTGCAGCTTCAGCCCCACGAGTGAGCAGCCTGGGCAAGAGAGAGGATAAAAGTCACCCAGAATGCCCAGGACCATCATGACCCAGGCCAGCCATGCCCAATCCCAGGGCCCTGACAGCAAGTGGTGACGTCTACTCCCTGCTGACAAGGTCCTGATCATCCTAACCCCTGTGGGGTCTTGTCTCTGCACCAATAACCTCAGCATGTCATTCATTCCAGAAGCATTTACTGACACCTACTAGGTGCCTCACTCTGTGTCCGGAGCCAGGGGATGCACGGTACACAGTCTAACGCAGCCACAGATGTGAAAACAGGCCATTACGATTCAGGGGTTGAGAACCATGACACAAAGGATACAGATGGAGGAAGGACGGTGAATACCCATTGGAACAGCACCTGCCCCATCCAGGGAGGTCAGGGGGCTTCCTGGAGGAAAGGGAATCTAAGATGGGGCCTGAAGGGTAAGCTAGCATTGGCCAGCTGCAGAGGGAACCCTGGGGAAGAGAGAAATTCAGAAAGGTGGTGGCAGAGTGGTGCATTCAGGTGCCAGAGGCACAGGGGGTTAAGAACAAACACAAGGGCAGCCAGGCCTGCTTCTGGGCCCCCTACCTGGGCGCCCTGCTCAGCCTCCCCTCGGCAGCCGCTGGACTCCACTTCCCACAGGCCCCCACTCTGCTCACCCAGCATCTTCAGAATCTCTTGAGTTCTTGAGTGACAGACTCTCTCTCTCCCAAAATCCCTTCCTGAGGGAGGACAGCCAGGCAGCTTGTAGGGAGGCCTCAAAAGACGTGATGTTCTAAGGTTCACGTGGAAACTTCTGAGCGCGGAGGACACATCCTCTCCCCAGCAACCTGGCCCTCACCGCGTGAGTGATTGCCTCCCCCTCCCCACATAGCCCCCTCCCAACGTATCCCATCCCAGTACTCTAAGACAGGCCAATTTGCAGGCTCTGTCTGTCCTCCCTCCCCCACCACCTCACAAACCCACGCGAAGCTGGGGTCCCTCCTCTCCCCACAGAGAGCATCGAGAGACACAATAGGCTGAGCACAAAACCTCCTCGGGGAACTGCTGGAGGGAAAGGCGGAGGCCTGGAGACCAGGTCCCTCGCCCACCAGCCTTCACTGTGCACAGGAACCATTCCCTCAGTGACCCCGGAAGCACTACCTGGCGGTCCAGGAATGTCCTGGTGCAAAGGCAGCGACAGCAGCTCTCTCTTCCTGGGCCGCATCCTCCGTGCAACACCCAGATCCCAATTAAACCCTTTCTGCCATGAGCTGCCCGAGAGCAGGGAGCCGCCCTCTTCTGCTCATCATTGTTCTCTGGCATGTGGCCCAGGAGACGGCGCTTAATAACTGTAGGGAAAGAGTGCATGCAGATGCCCTTCTACTGTGCACCTGCCTGCTCACCGTTGCCTTGACGCTCACCCTGACTGAGTGAGGCAGAAAGGGCAGGGGGACAAGCCTCATCAGAGATTTAGCCAAAGCAGATCCTCCCAAAGTCACACAGCACTGAGAGGCCAAATCAGGACGAGAACCCAGGCCTCTGGACCCACACACCCCAGCCCCCCACCCCCAAACTCCTTTTTCCTATCACACCGCTGGCTCTCTAGATATAATCAGCCTCTGCCTGTATCCATCCCAGCCCCCCACAGGGCACATAATGAGAGAAAGAGGAGGAGGCAGAGGAGGGGAAGAAGAAAAAGTCCCCCCAGCGCCCAGCCCTCGAGAAGCTGGCTGTCTGTACTCAAGCATCACGCGTTTGATTTTAAGATATTGTTTCCCCCTTTCCTCCTTCCACAAAGTGGTTCATGGCCCATTTATATATTTAATTAGAATGGATTAAAATTAATAACATCTTGAGTAGTTCCTGACCCTTCTTGAGATAATTGGAGACACCCTGGAGTGATGCAAAACCAGGAGGAGAAATTGCTGATCTAACCATTAGAGGCTGAACTTTTTCATGTGGATGTAATCAGCTCATCTCCTAATCACCCTCTAGGTAGATATAGATACAGATGTAGATTTTGTAAAAAAAAAAAAAAAAAAAAAACACGGACAGCTATCCTCGTGACTTGGAACCGTGTTCTGTCCCTCGGGCTGCGGGCTGAAGCATGCCCTCAGCGGGCAGACCAGGTGAATTCTGTCCTGTCCGCATTTGCTGACTGAGACACAGCTCTCAGAGGTACTTTAACAGTTGTTTTTAACAAATTTTTACTACATTCTTTGTCCCCAGAGGAACAAATACAAAAAACATTTTTGAGCACCTACTGTGTGCCAAGGACTGTGCTAAGTTCGCTCGTATCCATTAACTAGTTCATTCTTCACCACAACCCTGTGAAAGCAAGGAGGGTGGGAAGCAGTGTGGTGGTCTCCCATTGGACGGTTGAGGGAAGCAAGGTGAAAGATGGCACAGCAGCCGGGTTCGGACGTGAAACCCAGCCCCCGGGGGTCAGTTACCACCCAAGACACTGCCATGATGCACATGTTAATCTCCCTCTTTGATGTGCCCCACAGAGGTCACCCTCTGTTCTCAGCACTGCAACCTGCAGGCACGGACTTGGGCATGGCAGGGCCCCCTTCCTTGTCTGAAGGCCTCCCACTTTCTCAGATCCAAGGGAAGAAGCGAACAAGAGCTGAAGGGTGAGCCACGAGCGTTCCTGATGTAAAGGGGAAGTCAGAGCCGCGAAGCAAGCCCGCCAAGACCCCTCCCTCCCGGGCTCCAAGAGCTGCACTGCACACGGAGGCAGGAGGAGGAGAAAGAACCGAGGACTTCGTCAGGCAGTACTGGGTTCAGATCCCACTCTGCCACTTACTGTGCAAGACAGTTATGTGACCTCAGAGAAATCACCTGAGCATACCGAGGGTCAGCCTCTGCGCCTGTGAAGTGAGCGGCTCATACCTGCTCACCGGAGCTTTAACGACAAGAACAAATCCATCATGTGGCAGGTGCCTGACATGACAGTCACCATTCTGCAGATGAGGAAACAGGTTCAGAGTCACATGGTCACAGAGAGAGACCCATCTGTTTCCGTGACACCTTCTGGCTTCTCACAGTGCAGGGACTCCAGATTTCCAGGCCCACGGTGAGGACAACAAGCTTTAAACAATAGTTGAGAAAGGAAAGCATTTGCTTCTCTTCCTGGGGGTCACCCCAAACTTCAGAGGCCAGTGACCTCCCCTCCCCCGGTTCGTCCCCACTCCCACTTGCGCAAATGCCCCTGTCATCCCCAGGCATCGCACACCTCCCACCCTCCCGTGGATGACAGGTTGAAGCAGCCCTATTTCAAGGGACTGTGCTTATGAGTGAGACAGCACTTCTGGGTCAAATTAGGTCAAGCCGGATCAGCGGTGCTGGAGCTGCTACGGCATTAGGTAATCAACTCAAGGCCCGTTCCGCCCGGAGCCATTTAATTTTGGGGAGGCAAGATTTAGCTGACTTGAAAGAAGGGGGAAGCAAGCTTGCAGAAAGAGATTGATTTCAGCGAAACACAAATTCATACTCACTAAATGCCTTAACACTTTGGAATCAATTAAAATGAGATGGAGAAAAAGGCACAGAGAAATAGAGGATGACAGCAGACCCGATTGGAAAAAAAGGAGGGTTAGGGGAAAGGAGGCTTCCGGGGGTGCAGAGCAGAAGGAACCCAGTCCAAGGAGAGCCCCTCAGACAGGAGGGGGATTCTGGGGCTCTGAGACAGTTCCTTTTCCAGGCCTGGGGGACTGGCGAGCCGTGGACCCAGGAAATAGGTCAGTTCTCAAAACTCTGAGTGTCAGAATCAGCTTTGGAGGAATGGAGACAAGCGGCTACACAGGTCAGTCCTGGGGCCACTTCCTGAGGATCTGATTAATTAGATCTGTGGAGGAGCTGGAAATCTGCCTGTCTAACCATCCCCAGTGTCCAGAGGGGAAGTCTTGAGAAGCAAGGACTAGGCTGGAGATTTCAAGGTGTGCCCTTCTTCCTGCCTTTCGTCACCATGGTAACAGCTAAGACCACACACATCGAGGATCTCTGGGATTGCTGCAGGAAGCCTGGAGATAGACAGTGAAAAGACCCTTGGATTAGCCCCTCTAGAGAAAAGGAAGCCTTTAGGAGATGTATTTAGGAGGGGGAGTCAACAGAACTTGGAAGGTGTGGGTGTAGCAGAAGAGAAAGGAAGTGGTCTTTGAAATCCCTCAGGCTCACGGCTTGGATAGCCCCCTTCCCAAGAGAACTAGACATGACTCAGAACAAGGCTGCACCACTTCAGAAGACAGTTTGGCAGTTTTTGACAAAACTAAACGTATTCTTACCATATAATCCAGCAATCACGCTCCTTGGTATTTACCCAAAGAAGTTGAAAACTTAAGTACACACAAAAATCTACATATGGATATTTATAGCAGCTTTACTCACGATTGCCAAAACTTAGAAGCAACCAAGATGTCCTTCAGTTGGTGAATGAGTAAATAAACTGTGGTGCATCCAGACAATAGAATATTATTCAGCACTAAAAAGAAATGAGCTATCAAGCCGTGGAAATGCACACTGCTGAGGAACCTTAAATGAATATTGCCACGTGAAAGAAACCAATCCCAAAAGACTCCACAATGTATGATTCCAACTATATGACACAAAATAAGACTATACAGACAATAAAGAAGATCAGTGGTTGCAAGGGGTTGGGAGAGTGACTAGGCAGAGCTCAGAGGATTTTTAGGGGAGCGAAACTATTCTGTATGGTACTATAATGACGGATACAGGCCATTATAGATTTGTCACAACCCACAGAATATACAACACCAAGAGAGAACCAGAACGGAAACTATGGACTCTAGGAGAACGGAAACTATGGACTCTAGGGGATGATGTGTCGATAGATGTTCATCATTGTAACAAATGGACCACTCTGGTGAGGGATGTTGATAATGGGGGAGGGCAGGGGGCATTTGAGAATTCTCTCTACTTTCCCCTCAATTTTGCTGTGAATCTAAAATTACTCTAAAAAATTAAGTGAATTAAAAAGGAAAAAAATAAACAGAGCTGGAAATTGCCTCAGGTCCCATGAAATATGGGATGTGCTGGGAAGGAAGGGTGGCAAAACACGGCGTGGGGACTAAAGCACTGGGGACAAGGTGAGAGGAAATCTGGGCCGCCCACCAGGTGCGGATTCTTCATGGGTAAGTGAAGTGCAGCGTGAGTAGGGGGTCGCAAAATCAGAAGAGGAAGCACAAGCCCCCTTTCTTCCCACCCTTCCTGCCAGCGCAGACGATGTTGCAGACAGCATCAAGATCTCAGTGAGACAGTAGTCTTTCTGTGCTGCTTGAAATTCTCAGAGATCCCTTAATCCCCTTAAAGAAAACAGTGCTAACAGGTGCATAAACTAGCGAGTTGGACAGGGAGCCTCAGGATCATTATCCTGTGGGCGAGGCCTCCTAACACCCCTTAAGGCAGAATCTCCCCGCCTGCTCCTAATAAGGGCTTCTCTCCTTCGCGAGAGTCCCATAAAATGCATAAATACTCCTCAAGGAACCGAGAGAGCTCCTAACAGTCTTTAATAGCGATCATAAAATGAAGGATAAAATGTGTGAAAGGAGATTGGTCATGATAATAGTGCCAGGTATGAGAGCAGTGAATTTTCTACCCCCGCCCTGGTTGAGCTTTACGGCAGAAAGATGACTGCCTGGAGTCAGGAGCCTGCCCAGAGGAGGGACAGGGAGGCGCCATTGAGTCTCTGGTCAGAGAATCCTGGACAGTTGAACTGGGAAAGCTGAGGGCCCATGACAGGAGGAGACGTGCCTAAGATCACACAGCAAATAGCAACCCCAGTCTGGAACCACCATGACTCTGTGTGGGCCAGATGAAGCGGGTCCTAGGAATTTGCATTGGTCATTTACTCTCTGAGTGATTGAGATAAAACTAGTCTATATTTAACAAGCCTGTGACTGGAATAACTTGGCCTGGTTACACAGATCCCCCACCCCATGTCGGGGACAGACACTGGCCTGTTGATGGAGCGAGCAGCCTGAGCTCTGCCCAGACACCGGACAAGGACTCTAGAACAAGTCAAGAATGACAGGTGCAGCACTGAGAATCCGCGGACCGAAGAAACAAGAATAGGCTCCAGAGGACGGTTTGCTAGAACAGGTGTTGTGATGGGCTTGCTGTAAGCACCTCGGGGCCATGGCACATGAGCGGGATGACCCAGCTGGCAGAAGGACTCACGGCTAACAGACAGCAGATCCCCCAGCTCACATCCTAGAATGCAATAGGAACTCGATAAGCAGCAGTTGTTGGCAGGTGCAGCACGGAGCGTCTACAGGGGTGCTGCAGCCATCAAGAACTGCTGTTTATTGAGCTCCTGTTGCATCCCAGGACATGAGCTGGGAGCTGTGAATGAATAATCGCATTAGCCCTCGCAGTGCTAAACTTGAGTCACTGACCCACGCGTGCATGCACGAGGTTGATGAAATAACATCCAGGCAACACAGCCTGGATCTGGGCACTTGTTGCTGCTCCCACCATGGTCAAGGGCCTATGGGTCTCCCAGTATTTAAGTTTGGCCTTACGGTGGTCTACTGCCTCCATTGTCTTGATCACAGTGGAATGGCTTGTTACATCTGACCATCAGGGCCTTCAGTTCGTAAGACTCCCTGCTCCTCAGTCTCATGCCACCCACTTGTCCCAGCTATGGTTCAGAGGTCCCTATCCCAGGGCTTTCCTGACTCCCTGGGTCCCAGCCCAGCCCTCCTGCTCATGATGGCATGAGGCCACACTTCCCCCTGCCCATCCAAGCTGACTGAGGAAAGCTATGGGAGGCTGCAAGTCAACAGCAGCCCTTCAGCTGAGGTCTGCACTGCACAGAAGTCAAATGCAAACAGAGATGGAGTAGGGGGCGAGCAGAAAAGAATAAAGCTTTGCTTATAAGTTTTGCTCCCTGGCCAGGTGGGGGACACCTGGCAGGGCTCAGCTCAGATAACCAAAAATTCTGGTGTGATCCAGTGTCGTCCTGAAGGCATTCAGCCGCAGACTAAAACACAAAAAAGAAATCCGGTGTAAAAGGACTGGAAGGAAAAAACAAAATCATCAGTATTCCTAGACGATGGTCTTCACGGAAAACCTGAAAGAATCTACAATTATTAGAATTAATAGAAAAGCTAGCAAATCACTGGACATGAGAGCAGTGTACAAAAATCAATTATGTTTATTTCACCATCAAGTATATATAAATGAAATTTTAAAAGATAACATTTATAACAGCAACAAAATGCGTAGAGGGCTTAGAAGGGTCTAACAAAAGATGCTCAAGACCTTTGTGGAAGAGATTAGAAAGATTTATTGAAAGACGTGGAAGAAGACCAAAATACATAAAGAAACAGGCTGAGTTCGTGGGCAGAAAGATTCAATATCATAAAAATATCAAGTTGAAGAGAATTGGTCCATAGATTCTATACAATTCTAATAAAGGTTCCTAACAAGATTTTTTATGGAACTTGACAAGTTTATTTACAAATAAAGAAATGTATACGTACATATGTGTGTGCATTGTTTGTGCGCGTATATACATATACACCCACACCAAACACACATCTATACATAATTTTCAGCTTGCTCAAAAGAGGATAAACGTAATTCGAAACTGTATTGAATTACTAGTTCTCATCCAAAAGTTTTCCAAAAATACATGGGGAAAAATGTACTTTCATACACTGTTGGTAAGAATTCAAAATAGTATTAACACCATAGAGCGGAAATCTTACAGAAGTTTGGCGAAGTTAAATAAATACCATGTAATCACAAATTTGAGAACCCATGTTGCATCTTTAATACATATGTACGTGTGTGTGTGTGTGCATGTATCCACTGGAACCTCTCTCCACTGGAACAGTCCAGAAACAATGGCTAAGCCAAGAGCAATGCACAGACTGTAGTTTTCTCTAAGTAGCATTTTGTACTAATAGGAGCCAGGACTTCTTGGACAAATGGCTATATTCCAGGTCTGGGGTAGGAAATGTCCAAGACGAGCCTGGAATATCTTGTAATTACAGATTTCAAAGGAGCTAGCAAAACTACTGGGTCACGTGAAAAGACTGCAGGACGACTTGGAGAAGCTTCCAGTAGCCATAGGTGGGGCAACTTGGACATCAATGAGGATAATGACTACAATAGACTAAAACACATAGATTTAACCCATGAATTCATAACATTATATTTTAAAGATTTTATTTTTTTCCTTTTCCTCCCCAAAGCCCCCCAGTACATAGTTGTATATTCTTTGTTGTGGGTCCTTCTAGTTGTGGCATGTGGGACGCTGCCTCAGCATGGTTTGATGAGCAGTGCCATGTCCACGCCCAGGATTCGAACCAACGAAACACTGGGCCGCCTGCTGCGGAGCGCACGAACTTAACCACTCGGCCACGGGGCCAGCCCCCATAACATTATATTTTAAATGTATTTGTAACCTTTGTGGGATGCTTGGGCACCAAGTCATTGTTTTGAAAACTAGTAAATAAAAGAAAAGACTCACCTGACAGTGTTCATTGCAGATAACTGATTCTGGTGTGATCCAATTTGTTCTGTTTTCCTCTATAACATGTCCCTCAAGGTAATTAATAGTTAACTAGGGGGAATTCATCTTTATAAAATAATTCCAGCTAATAAGTAAGAAGGAATGATAGAATTAGGATGCCAACATTTTGTAATCTCTAGTAAATTAATGGATCTGGATCGTGACGAGCGATGGCTGCTATTAACACAAAAGAGAGACAGCCAAATATTAGTGTTTCCTGATGGAAGTGCGTACCACCACCCGCGAAGTAGTCTTGCCTCTCCCCCACCCAAAAATGACCTTGAACCCGATTAAATCTCAAACTACCTATTTACAAGAAATACGGAGACCAGAGGAACATGTTAAATGACACCATGGTGATATAATAGCAAAGTCTAGACCGTGAAAATCTTTGGGATGAACTTTACTTGAATCTTGATTCAAACAGTTTTCAAAAATATGGAAGAGTTTTGGAAATTTGCTTTGTTAAATGGTATGTGAGATTATTAAGTTTTAGATGTGATCATGATGTTATGCACATTTTTAAAGAATCCTTAAATACACACATGAGGACAAAAATAGTCAAGAGACCACAGAAGGCAAAGGTAGGGGCACTTGTCCCACTAGTGATCAAGAGTTATCAGAAAGCTATATGGACTAAGGGGATAGTGTGATATTGGTACAGGGATAGACAAATTGACTTGTGGAGCAAAAGAGAGAGCCCAAAAATAGATCCATTATAGATACATACTTTTTTTTTGACAAAGTAATTATTTTAGGTAAACGGGAGAAAGTGGGACAAATCAGTAGTTGGTGGGACAAGTGAATTGATTATCCACATGGAAAATAAACCATTTTAGAAAAGAAGAAAAGATCAATCATTTAAACTACTAAAATTAAAAACTTCTGTTCATCAAGAGACACCTAAAAGAAATAAAGAAGACAACTCAAACTGGGAATGAGACTTGCCACATACATACGAGCCCAAATGATTAGAATCCGGAATATATATTTAACTCCTAAAAATCGTGAGCAAGAGACACACAATTCAACGAAAAACTATGGCAAAGATTTGAACAGTCATTCTCAGAAAAGGAAACTAGACCAGCTTCTGAAAAAACTTTTGAAAAGATACCTCATTAGGTAATCAAGAAAATCTAAATTGAAAACAAGATAGAATGTATTTTCCTACCCAATTAAAGAAGCTGACAACACAAAGTGCAGGTGAAGATGTGCACTAATGAAACATCTCATACTCTACCAGAGAGAGTGTAGGTGGACTCACGCGCCCTGGGAAGCAATTTGGCATCAGCTAGCAGAGTTCGGTTTGAGGATGACATATGACCCACTAACTCCATTCTTAGGTATATACCTCACGGGCACCCAGATATATTTGCAAGAATGTTTATAGCCCATTTCTTTTTGCAGAACAGACTGGAAACACCCAAAATATTCATTAATAGGAGAATGGATTATGGTATTGTCACACAACGGGATAATATATGACAGTGAGACTTAATCAAGGACGAGTAGAGAAGCATCATGGATGAACTTCACAAACCTAGTAAGAGGCACAAGAATATTCACAGCATGGTACAATTTTTATAACGTCAAATCAAAAATTAAACCACAGTAATATATAGTTTAGGGGTATACAGGTATATACATATACGGTAAGGCTCTAAAGAAAGGCAGGTGGATGATACATACAAAATCCAGAAAAGTGATTGCATACGTGGGAGGGGGGCAGAGCCAGCGGTGTTGGTCCTGTAATATTTTTTAAATCAAGTTTTGGGTTCACAGATGTGTGTGTTATTATTATATTTCCCAACTTACATACTTAATATTTGGTTTGGAAACTTGGAAACGGTCTAGTTTCAATGGTGAGGCTGACTGACTTAGGTCTGACGTGGGTCTGGTTTCTGCACGGAAGAGACAGCCGCTGAGAGGAGATGAAGATTCGCTCCCAGGCCTGCGCACAGCTCGAAGGGCCAGCATGCCAAGTAGGTCTTGCTGAGGCAAACAGACATTCCCGAAGACACAAGGTTAAAGAGGAAGAATGTTTCCTGGGCTGGAAGGAACACCTGTGGTTAAATCTCCCTTCATTCTAAAATGCTGCGCCTCTCTGAGAAGGAAACAACAGAGTCCCTGCTCCGCGCAGCTAAGTCCTGTGCACAGCTGGATGACCTGTTTCAGATTTATGAGCCATGTCTGTTTTCAGAGACCCTTCATCCTGCCTGCTTAGAAGGTTGGTGCCTCTAGGAGCACAAGTCCCTAAGGGAATGTTGGAGGGACTTCCATAAACGTTTTTGACACCTTACCCAGCCTGAGCACTTCTCAGGGTGCTGGGGTTACAAGACGAGCAAGATAAAGTCTTTGTCTTCATCACGTCTAGTGGGACAGGAGAAGGAGCCCACCTGGGAGAATGGCGGGCACTCCGGCTGGCGAAGTTCCTGCGCACTGGTCCTGATGTAACGGGGAGACAGGAAAACACAATGCAGGGGAACTGCACGTGCTCACAGCCACCAGGGGCATTTTTTGTACCAGGCAGTTTTTGAATCTCAAAAACAAGAATGATGTCCAGTGCATTTTCTTTTTGGCTCCTCCTACTTGTCTTATGATTTCTTGCAAAATAAAAGGAAATAAACTATCTGTAAGTCGCCAGTGTCCACACTGATGTCAAATGAAAGAATGACAATGGAAGGGCTCTTCACAAAAGCTAAAGAAAGCATGGACTACGAGGGGGCCTGAGGGGGACCCAGGGACAAGGATGTGCACATCAGCAAGCATTCGAGTTCCCGTCCGCCTGACACACTGCAGCGGATTCATTTACTTTGTACTCAGACGACCAGGCAGATGAAGTCAGGAGGAAGTCGGTGTAATTTTTGGTGCATAACCCACTTCTTCCTCTTGGCTGGATCCCTCCTGGGGGTACCACAACCCCATTTAAGTGGAAACGTAGTAGGAGAAAGTAGGGCATGCAGCTGGTCAGCTTCTGGCAGCCAAACTGTCCAGGATCAATGGGGTAGGTCATTGCCACCATAACCAAGCCCCCAAAAGTGGCCGAGGGTCCAGGAGACAGGTGAGACCACGAGCATTTGAGGAAGCACATTAGAAACATCTGATGCAACCACAGAACTCTGAGCAGGGTCAAGAGCCGGAGTCACCGGGAAGCTCTGCAGCTGGAGCGTGCAGATGAGAAGGAGAACAGGAGGGTTAGTTGAAAACGTTCCAAGGAGTTGCGATGGCGCCCAGCTCCCCCCTCGCCCGGTGCAGTCCAGTGGCTGCCCTTTCCACAATCTGGCAGAAGACTCTGGTCTTGTTGCTTTCCGGGGACAGTGAGGCAGAGCATTCCAGTCAAAAGGAACAACTCAGGCTGTGCCGAGGCACCACATTGAAAACAGGAGGAACGAGCACAAGTTGACCTACGGAGCAAGGAGACTCCAGGACCACACTCAGCCCAGCCCGACCCCCCCCCCCCCCGGCAGGAGAAGACACCTCCCGAGGAGAGCTGACCAGCCCAAGAGAAAAGACCTGCAGGTACTGACATCTGGGCTCGGGGAGAGCGCGGCGAAGAAATTGCCAGGTCGAGCCTCCACGTCTGGACAACGAAGTCCCCAGCTGACCAGCTCTGCCAAATCACACTCATATTCCTGAGCAGCATTTGACATTTCCCTCAAACTCGTGTGTGGACAGCCAAGAACCACCAAGCATCTGGGGAAAGTCGCTGACAGCACAGCAAACAGACATCATAAAGGAAATAAGACACAGACACAAAGAATTAACAATCGCAATTTTAATATCCTTGGAGAGATAAGAAGACATTATACCCATAAAACAGAAATTACGCTTTGCTTTAAAACAATGAAAACAAACTTGAGAAATAGAACAAAAGAATGGAAAATGGAAGAGAAAAAGGAAAACAATTGGAGAAGCAATCCAGGAAAACAATATTTGAATGATAGAAGTTCTAAATGGTAAAAATAGAGAAAAACTGAGAAGAGAAAATTAGGGAAGAAATAAAAGAATGGCCCCCAAAGGACATGCATCTCCAGATTGAAAGAGTCCATCGAGAGCTCAGCAAAAAGATCGATATAAAGGCAAATCATTGTGAAATACCACACCACCAGGGAGAGGGAGAGAAAATACTGGAAGCTTTCAGAAAGAAAAAGCAGATCAGAGACAAAAGTGTCATCCACAGCAATGTTGGAACCGAGAAGAGAATTCAAAATTGTGGCCAAAATATGTCTATATTTGCAGCCTGGACTTCTATACCCAGCTAATTATGAATCCAGTGTTCAGGTAGGAAAAAAGATCTGCCTAAGACTTGCACAGTCTTTCAAAATATATCATCCGTGCATTTTGAGAGGAAGCCATCTATCCGATGAGGAAGTAATCAAAACTGAGGAAGAGGGTGGAATGCAAGAAACAGAAAATGGAGCACAGTAGGTCAGGGGAACCTCCCAGGCTGGTGGGAAGGAAGTCCCAGGATGAGAGCCGCGCAGGAAGCCTGGAGAACAAGTGCAGCCTGAGCTACAGGGCGACAGGTTCCACGAGCTGAGACCATCTGCTGGGCTGGACCTCGCTGATAGGCATGGCCAGTCTGGGATGCATGGAAACCCAGCAATGGAGCAAATGAAGCAGTTATTTTAGCCCCGGAAAAAATAAACAGTTGCATAAGAAAGAAAATATAATCATGAGACGCTACACATCTCAACTATAAGGAACGTGTACATGGTCAGAGCAACAACAGTGTTTATTTAACCAAAACGGATGATGAACACTCGAGGAGGATGGGGGCAAGGACGTGCTCACGTGAGGTGGGAGATGGCCGGAGACAGCTAGACCCCGTCTTCCACGGAAAGTCAATCCGTCATGTCTGATACGGAAAACACTAAAAATAACAGTGATGTGTGGTTTTTAGAAATGTAAAGGGGAATTTATAAAGAAACAGCCAAGCGTTGAAAGGCGTTGCCTCTGGGAAACAGGAAGCAGGTGAGAAGGAACTGGTCAGAGGTCTGCAGTTTTTCAAGATCTTAGTAGAATGGTTTGACAGTTTTATCTATTCCTTTGATAAAAGTTAAAGTTATACTTGTTTTATTTGCACACTCCCACCTACCTATATACCCCCCCACACGCATCCCTATCCACACATACATACTCCTACCTACACACTACTCACACACGCCCCTACCTACATACACACACACGCACACATATCTACCTACCTACAGCCACACTCCATCATGTGAAGCACTATGACTAGTCCTGAACGTGGTGAAATTGTCAGGAGTGGGTCCTGTGAAAATCAGAGGGAAGAGACTTCGGAGAAGTGGAGAATGAAGTCTCCAGCCCTCAGAGCTGCAAAAGCTTGGCCTGTGCGGCCGGCCAGGTGGTGTAGTGGTCAAGTTCGTGCATTCCACTTTAGTGGCTCAGGGTTCATGGGTTTGGATCCTGGTCATGGACCTACGCACCACTCATCAATCCATGCTGTGGCAGCGTCCCACAAACAAAATGTAGGAGGATTGCCATAGATGTTAGCTCAGCGACAATCTTCCTCAAGCAAAAGGAGGAAGATTGGCAACAGATGTTAGCTTAGAGCCAATCTTCCTCACCAAAAAAAAAAGAAGAAGAAGAAGAAGAAGCGCTAAGCTTGGCTCTCCCTAAACTCAAGCTGGACTCTTCTGCCTGGGAAGGGCCTGGAGCACTCAGGATGTTTGAACTCTGTCTGCTTCAGCATATCATTGGGAGCTTACAAGTGGCACCTCACATCTCACATTTGCCATTTTTCTCCTAATATCTGCAGGTTGAGGGCCATAAAATCCAGCATTCTCTTATAATACGGAACATCAGTCTCGCCCAAGTGGAGTGTATAAAATCTAGTAATGAGATACGATAAATCTACCTTCTGTGAGGATTTGGGGTATATCATTTCTATATTTACTTAATGTGCCTGAAATAGTCAAAGCTGCCTGGTTTCAACCCAGTTCTCACTGGAGTCCACATCATCCCTCACTCTGCTGGATGCCCCAGAGCCGGCGCTGTCAGAGAGCAGGTCCGGGAGAGAGCCCCAGGAGCAACGGGCCTGTACTCGCTCTAGGTTTGGGCTGCTGGAAAGTTCTAGGACGTCTTAGCCTCAGCACTGAAGGATAAAACCCTGGAAACTGTGTTCAGGAATCTGCACCACCGCAATCCGCACCGAGCCATCTCCTGGCTCTCTCCACGCAGGGACCCCCCCCTCTGCCTCCCAGGGATGAGGCTGCAGTGCAGGCAAGGAAAAGAGGACCCTGCCCGGGGCTTGGCCAGAACCAGCCCTGGCCACTCCTGACCGTTTCTTCTTCTCATCTCACTCCCTGTTTCCCGGCCTCTGCTCTCTGCATCCCTCTGCCTGGATCTCTTTTCCCTTAATGACGTCTGCTCTTTGATGGAATGCCATGTTCTCCACTGCACGTCCCAGGAGGATGACCGATGAGGGGGAGGATAGGGGGTCAGCGGTCAGACAGGAGGAGATTCCCCCAGAAGCCAGCCAGGCTAGGGACAGGGGCAGTGAAGAAGAGCAAGGAGAAGCCAGCTTGGAGGGAGCGATGGAAACCAGCAAGGCAGTGGCATGTCGGTCCCCTCTGGTGACAGTCTCCAGCCCCATCCACAGCTCTGTGTACCATAAGGCAGAGAAACTCACATTCAGAGTTTGGTGTTTTGGTTTTTGTGTGTTTGTGGGTTTTTTTAAAGCAGAGTGGCACTTCATTTTTAAAAGGAAGACAGTGTACTCCAGCATCTGCTGCAACTTTGATCTGGGTTTCTCCGCACCTTCTCCCAGTTCCACGGAGGGTGTGGGTTTTCGTCCACATCCGTCTATTGGCAAGGATGGAAAAGCGAATTCGATCTTGCGGCTCCTGACAGGCTGGGGGAGCGTACAGAGGCTCCTCCAGGTGACGGGGCTGGAAAGACCAGTGATATACCCGCTGAGTCCAGCACAGAGACCGAGCCACAGCTCCCCGGCTCCGGGGCCCCAGACCCACATTCACATCCCAGAAACAGCAAGGCGTCGGAGCCACCGGCCGTACTTTGCCCAAGCCCGGCTGTGGGACAACACAAAGCCACTTAATTTCTCTAACTCAGTTTCTTCTTCTAGAAAATGTTTTGTAATTTTTTAATAGAAGCCCAAGCAACACGGCCCAAGGGAAGTGGCCCACTCGGAGCTCAACGTGCCATCTGCCTCCTTTCCACCTGCTGCTCGCCTCCTGAAGGGCATGCATTTGAACACCTTCTGTGTTGGGGAATCTTCATCCTGTGCAGCTATATTTTATTTTTGTAAACAAAAGTCACTTGAGGGCCAGACTGCTGATGAATTACAGAGATTCTGACCTTGGTTCTGACACTGACAAGCCATGTGGCTTTGGGCAAGCCACCTTCAGTCTCTGGGCCTCGGTTTCCTCATCTGTGAAATGGGAATGCTTGGCTCAATCTCTTTGATGGCCCCTTCCGCCTGAAATTGCAAATTTATGTCTCCTCTTGGGGAAGGTTATTAGGGATCCACTAGGCAGCTATCAGTGTGCAAAAGTTGGATGAACTAATTTTGAGGTTGTCTTGAGATGAGAACCATGCCACGTATCCACACACAGATGTTTCAAGGAATGGGCCGACATCCAAAGAAGCCAGGTGTGGGCTTTCTAGATGATGACCTTGAGAGGGAGCAAATGTGTGTCTGTGTTTTTAGTACAGGTGGGTTTGTTCGTAATCAGAACTTGAACAGCTCGAATGTGGCACTGTCCCATTTTAGCTGAAGACATCAAGTGACTTGTGCAGCTCACATAGCCAGTTAGAGCAGAGCCACTCAGGCCAGGAAAACCAAGCCCCCTGCCCACCCCACTTCCGTCAATAACACTGACTCTGAACAACATTTCAACCCTTTGATCCCGATTTCAAACAATTAAGGCGGTTTCTGTGGCATCGTCCTAAATGGCTTAGCGTCTCAAATCAGAAATGATGCTCAGAGGCATGATGGGAGTTACGCCAGTTTGGGGGAGGGGTGGGTCATTAAGGAAATCATGGTGAATTAAGCTTTCTGCAACAAGGCACAAACATCTTTTCATGAGCAGCAACATCAAGTTCGCTTGTGTTTTGCCAAAGAGAAAGGCACGGCCTCTCCTTGGGGTTTTCAGCCTGGTAAAACACATCTGGCAACTAAGTCAAATATTTAAGGGTCATTAAAATCCCAAACTCCCCGTGCCAAGAACTTTTCTCCTTTGTTATTCGAGTGCGGAGCAGTTATGGAAAATGCGTTCCATATGGTTTGTGCTGCTGCATTCCTATTTACTTCATCAAATCACTGCTTTGAAAAAGCTATTTGATGTCAAAGATGCGTTAAGATTTTATAGACTTTCCCAATCCAGCTTTTAAAGATTCTTCCTTTGAACCAGAAACGCTTGCCAAGAGTAAACAGAGCTGAAACCATGAGGGGTCAAGAGTTTTGTTGGAAACAAACACCCCAGCCCGATCAAGGGCTCTCAGAGGTTTGGAGCCAACACGCATTTCTAACCCCTTGCCAGAAAGCTCCAGCAAAGATCACGTTTCCCACAGAAGTTACATTAAAATAAATGTTTTAATGTATTCATATTTTATTAACAATGTGACACCCTCACCCGCCGCCTCCCACCAAGGAGCAGGGACACAGGACAGTCATGTGCTTAAAATATGCACAGAACTCTAGAAAGCTGGAAAATTTTTCTTTAAGCCATAAACTGAAATTCTTTCCACTGAGGGTCTCTCGGCCTCAAGGGAAAATGCAAACAGACACAGACCTTGGAAAAGCTCTCAGGGCCAGAGTCAACAGATCCTCCGGGACTCCCAGGGCTGGAGGATGTTGGAGAAGAGCTCTCACTTTACAGATGGGGAAACTGAGGACCAGATCCCAGGGCCAGCCAATCATAGGGCCAGAGGTAAAACCCAGAAGGCCCCAAATCGGTCCCTTCTCTTCCTTCCACTGCCTTCACCTTCTCCAGTTCGTCATTGTCCCAGCCCTGAGCCTCTCCACAGCCTCCTCCCAACTCCCCCACGTCCTCCCTTCTCCCCATCATATTCTGCCCCTCAGAGCAGCCAGGGTGACTGCTGTAAAACAGAAATCAGGTCACATCACCTTTCAGTCAAAAGCCCTCACATCTCCTGATCATACAAACTTCTTGGCCTACCTGCCCGCCACGACAACCCCTGCTAACCTGCCCACCCTCGCCCAGTGACAACAACCCCTTGCTCATTCTGCTCCACCTGCATTAATGCCTTTCAGCCCTTTGACCCTATAAAGCTCATTTCTGCCCCAGGACCTTTGCACTTGCGGTCCCTTCAGTCAGAGATACTCTTCTCTGCACAGCTCATGTTTCAGCTCTCAGCTTGAGCTGCACCTCTTCAAAGAGCTCTTTCCTGGCTATCCAATGCAAGAACCCCCATGACCTTCAGTGACTCCTGTCTCTGCACATTTATCGTCTGAATCCCTACACTGGGCAGTAAGCTTCACGAGACCATGAAAAGAGGAACCATGTATGGTTTCTCTGCTGTAACTCCAGTGCCCACACAGTGCTGGAATGTAAGCGGCACTCAGTAAGCATAATTTAATAAGTGTCCTATCTCCCAGCCCCAGGATCCCTCCATTAGTGGGAAAAAATTTAAAAAAAAACAAAAAGGCCAGTGCTTGTGTTTAGAATCTAGCTCTGCCCCCCCCCCTCCTCTCTCCCTGGTGTGACCTTCTCCCTACCCTATTCGGGGGCTCTGCCTTCTCATACTTCCTCACTCACTCCCCCTCTGTTCTCAGGTCCCCGTGTTACTCTGAGATCTCAGGGTCTCCCAACAGCTCAGAAGGCAACCCCCTCAGAGGAAGTCTTGAGATTTAATTGGGGTCTGAAAATTCAAAACCTCAATAACTTTTCATGGTGGAAACTGAGGCAGCCAGTGATGGGGGAGCTGCCAGGAGAGGGTCGCGAGGCAGGGACCCTGGTGTCTCTCTTCTGAGATCCCGGGTCCCTGCCTTCCTGGGTCTCGGAGAATTCAAGCTGATGAAAGTGTCTTCTGGAGGCAAATGCACGACTCCTCCCTATGGCTTTAAGTGCCTTCTCTATTTCATGTGTATCTTTCTTGAAGTTCACATAAATATTTTTTATTTTTATTTTTGTGTTGAGTAAAATAAAACCGACTTGAGAGA
Source organism: Equus quagga (assembly GCF_021613505.1). NCBI lineage: Eukaryota > Metazoa > Chordata > Mammalia > Perissodactyla > Equidae > Equus > Equus quagga. The sequence goes on from NC_060279.1 coordinate 60,739,174, forward strand.
AAATGTATGTGAATGGCAGTGATTACACAGTCAATCTCTCCCTTTGCCAGGAAGTCCTGAGGTAGGTAGATGAATTTCTTGGGCAAAAACCTTATAAAGAGGATCAGAAATCTACAGATCGAGCATTTATTCCTTCAAACATTCCATAAACATTTTTTGAGAGGCTAATATGTTCCAGACATTTTCCTGGCGACCCCGTGGTGAGCAAGACCAGGGAAGCTCCCAAGAGGAAGGCAGACATCAGGCAAGATTCCCCCGAGCGCTGACTTCAGGGTTAGCATCTGGCGGTGGCCGTGGGACATTCTGAGAACCTGCTCTAAGGGGGCGAGAGGGAGAAGGCTTCCCGAGGGAGGCAGCAGTTGCCATGAGGTCTGTGCCTGGGAGATGGTCAGTGTAGGTGAAGAAGCTCTGGCCCCAACCCGTTGTGCTATTCTGTGCACACCCCCTTCCCTCTCTGTTGAACCCCATTAAGTTTCCAAATCCTTCTTACCACCCTCTCCACTCCCACCACCACTCCCCAGTTCGATTCGGTTCATCTCTGACTTGAATGGCTGTTCCAACCAGCGCCACCCAGTGTCCCCGGCCCCAGATTTTTCTACTCGCGATGGCAGATCCTCTCCCTGAAGCAGAGTCCAGGCACTTGGCGGGGCAGGAGGAGCTGGAGCTGGGCAGCACCCAAAGGAACACATTCACGTAAGGAAAGATCTGCCAGAAAGGCTCAACCTGGGGCCTGATGAGCAGCTGACAAGGGAGCTGTGGAGCAGGAAGGGGCTGCCAAGCAGGAGGGCTCAGCCCACTGTGATGGTGAGGGGGCTGGAGGAGGCAGCGTGGCGTGGGCGCCCAGCAGCGCGATGGGGGCAAGCAGACGTAATCACCAGGTGCTGTGCGGCCATCAAGGCCCTCCGCACCCCTCTGTTCTCATCAGTGGGTGCAACCTTCTTCCTCAAGATTTATCAGGTCCCACAAGTGAGTTTAAATTCAAGCGAGCAGAGAGAAATCTATTTGAAAGGGCTTGAGTTCCAGCTCAAACGTTCCCCGAGGAACGATTCTGGCAAGAGATCTGTTCTGAATCCATGGCATGCTGGGGGCAAAGGAGAGAGAGAACTAAGATCAGGGAAGTCTCTCTGAGGGCAGCTTTGACCCCAGGCCCAGAAACAGGAGCTGTCTTTAAGTCTTTGGATGCTCCAGCGAAAAGAGTCTGTAAATAATTCAACACCCCACGTAGTAGCTTCTAAACTGCAAACACAGCCTGCTGAGAGGAGGGCCACGGGGCTCCAAGGAAAAGAGGGCTCTAGATTGTGAGTCCCACAAGGTCAGGGATCACGGCTGCTGGCCGCCACCAGACCTCCAGCACCCGCACCGTCCCTGGACTGTGGCAGGTGCTCGGGGGCTGTTTCAGTGAATCCATACTCTAAAGGAACAAACAAATGAGTAAATGAGCTGTTCTTGGGGACAAATACACACACCCCACCCCCAAAACAAACAAACAAACCACAACAGATAACACAAGGTCCAGTTTTGCCACCACTAGCCCCTCCCCTGCCAGTCACTCACAGGCAAAGGAAATCTCTTCCCAGGCCCAGGGCTCATGCAAACATACGCTAGGAAGCATCTTGTGTTAGTCAATTAGAAATGACAGAGAAAACTCAGAAACAAAAAAAGTGGGGATGGGAAGCGGTTTGTTGAGTGGTATTTCGGGGCTATCTCACGCCTCGGCTTCCCTCTGAGTCAGTCCCGTTCTCTCTGACTTCCCGTGACTCTGCCTGCCTGGAAGGGAGGATGGCTGCGCCCAGGATCTTCTTTTAAGATCCCAGAGCCAGAAAAGAAAATCTCTTCTTTTTCTAGTATATATAAGACCTTGGGAAGACAATGATTGGCTGGTTTGAGTCATGTGCCTACCCGTTGGACCAAGCCTTGGTGGGGGGGTAAGAGTAGTCTGACTGGCCAGGCTTGGGTCAGGGGTAAGCCTCTGTGGCCAGAGGAGCTGGTTCTGTAACTGACAACCCCACAAGAATTACACAGAACGGGCCAATGGGGTGTGCCTTCCAAAGGAAGGAGTCTGCCGCCATCATCATCATCATCATCATCATCAGGAGGACGAAGAGGAAGAAGAGGAGGAGGGAAGGCATGCTCGACAGATAAGACCACTATGTGCCCCCCACCCACCCGTATCCAGCATGCTCACGGAACCCTTCATGACTGCTCTGGACACTTGGATGAAAGAACAAAGGGATGATCACTCCCACGCATCTTAGAGTAAAAAATGCTTCCAACTGTTCTTCCCCTAGCAGGGAGGCCAAAGGCCACAGCAAAGAAAATGTAGGCTTTGGAGTCAGACAGATCCAAGTTCAAATCTCACCCTCAAAACTTGTTCACTGTATAATCTTGGGCAAGTTGCTTAAATTCCACGAGCTCCATTTCTTCATTCTCAAAGCAAGTAGCAAGACCCAACACGTCATATGTACCAAGGATTAAATGAAAAAAATATGTGAAAGACTTGGCATGCATTGTCTGACACATAGGCGTCAATAAACATTTGCTCCATGCATGAATTAATTAATTTGAACTTCTGGTCAGAGAGGACCTGGCTGGATCGTCCTGCTTCCATCACTCAGGAGGAGAATGAATTTTTCCTTTCTTGTGAAAACAGATGGTGACATAGTTTAAAGTTCTAGGACAGAAAAAGTCCAATGGGTCTTAGATGCCATCATTGTCCCCATTCCATAGATGAAGAAACTGAAGCTCACAAGACAAGAAAAGCAATTCCCCAAAAGGAAATCGGAGTACTCTGACCAAAAGGAGGGAAGGAAAATGCTAGAATGAGGGCCTATTTTGAAGCATGGTTAAGCTGCCAGGAAGTGGCTTATTATTGCTCTCCAATACGCCAGCACGAGGACAAAACTGCCTTCCATCTGCGTGGAGAGTACCCTCTTCTGGACATCACCTGACCTGAGCCTCACCCTAGCACTCCAGGAGGAAGAGACAAGCACTATTAGCTCCTTCTACAGATGGGCAAACGAGCTCAGAAAGTTTAGGTCACTTGATTATGGCCACATAAGCATCAAATGGTCAAAGCCAGGGGTCAAAATTGGCTCAGTCTGAGGGGAAAGGTAGAACTTGAATAACCATGGCATTCTTTTTATTATACATTGAAGCGAGCCATCAGTTTTAATACAAGCATGGACTCAAACACGGGAATCTTCTTGAAGGTCAGTAGGCAAACTCCCTGCCCAGCTTGGGAAACTTCCTTCAGCCTCCTGGATATGCGGGGTAGGGACGGAGCCAGACTGAGAGACACACCCTACAGCTGTCCCCACCGCAGCAAAAAGCGCCCAGTGGACCACCGAGTCGTGGACACATCTACCAACCCAGGCATAATTCTTGAAAATGAAAAACGCTCTATGATCTACAATATGCCTAACACTGTGATAAGGAATTTAAGATTCTAGTATGCTATACCCAGACATATAAAGTGTGGTAACTGCATCTGTCATTGAGGACCTGCTCCGTGGTTCGAGACTTTGAGGTCTAAGTTTTGGATCATCATATATGAACGGGATTCAGCTACAGCATCACCTCCTACACCTTCTGGGAGACTGGAGCTTGCTCTGTATGTAGATAGAGAGGGAGACCATATAATTTATTGTCCAGATTGGAAACTTTTAAAAGTCAATGACAATGTTACTAATCATTATGCCATGACCGCAGATAAAAACAAAGACTGTCTTGGGCCAACCAAGATGGTCACCCTAGTTAGAGGGAACAATTAAAAATCATTCGTTCACAAGGAGCTAATATCAAATGTTTAATGTCTTGCTCAGAACAGCTTCCCTCTTCTGTCTATTTTGACCTCAATTTTTCGTGTGATTCCTTGACAGAAATCGTTCAGGGGAAAGTGCAGATAAACATATATTCTGAGGGAAGGTTTTGCATGATTGCTAATTTAGTTAAAATGGCTTTTAAGCATTGTCTTTGGATAATCTAAGTCGGCTACAGAACAACAGCACAGTGGGAGGCTAACGGAGGGTTAGCAACCTGCGGCTAAATGTAATTTCTTTTGGTTTCCTTTCTAAATCATTCTCTTTTTCGTTTTTGAATCCCTATCTCCATTTATGTCAGGTTTGGCCCAGTCACAGCTCCATCCCAGCTCCCTCTGAGGCCAGGAAGAGCCCAGGTGAACAGTAGAGCAGTGGGATCTGGATGTAGCTGGGGCTGTGAAACTTATCACCCATCCAGACCAAAAAAGAGTCTGTTAACAGAGAATCCTACAAAAGGGGGCAGGCCCCGTGGCTGAGTGGTTAAGTTCACGCACTCTGCTTCAGTGGCCTGGGGTTCACAGGTTCGGATCCTGGGCACGGACTATACACCACTCATCAAGCCATGCTGTGGCAGCGTCCCACATGGAGGAACTAGAATGACTTACAGCTAGGATACACAACTATGTAAGGGGGCTTTGGGGAGGGGAAAAATAAAAAAGAGGAAGATTGGCAACAGATGTTAGCTCAGGGCCAATCTTCCTCAGCAAAAAAAAAAGCATATCTTAAAAAAAGCATCCTACAAAAGGAGTTCTTACGTGCCAGGGATTTGAGATATTCATGTACAACACTGGGAATCTGACTTTCTAACACTCTCCTGCTGATTTCTTGCAGAAAATCTTTTCAACCTGTAAGGCATTCTATCCCCAAACTCCCTTCCACTGATGGACAGAATTCTGTTTTCTTCCTCCAAACATCCTTACCTGTAATGACTAAAGAAAAAATGGATCAGGTCCAGCCCAGTGGCGCAGCAGTAAGGTTCGCACATTCTGCTTCGGCAGCCTGGGGTTTGCCGGTTCAGATCCCTGGTGCAGACATGGCACCGCTTGGCACGCCATGCTGTGGCAGGCATCCCACATATAAAGTAGAAGAAGATGGGCACGGATGTTAGCTCAGGGCCAGTCTTCCTCAGCAAAAAGAGGAGGATTGGCAGCAGTTAGCTCAGGGCTAATCTTCCTCAAAAAAAAAAAAGAAAAGAAAAAATATATCAATAGGGGAAAAGAAACCTAAAGAAAATGAGCTCAGTAACATTGTGGTCACTTCTTCAAAAGGCGCGTTCAGTTCTTCAATAGGTGCCCGGCACATTCCAGGCACTGGGGATGATGCTTCCTCCAGAGAAGGTCCCGCTGGAATTGGGTCCTCCTAAACTCTTACACGTAGGGAGGAAAAGTTCCTTTAAACAAGGATAGCTGAAAGCCATGAACTGAGATTCTCCTGGAATCTCTGCATCTTCCAAAGTTTTCTATAAGAAGCCAATTAGTTAGATGAACCCTAGAGGTGGATGTTTGGAGTAGGGCTAGAGAGGGTAAGTAGGAGCCTGGGAGGTAAGCATGAATATTGGAAAGAGTGAAAAGCCAGCCAGGAAAGCAGACTAGTGAGTATATAAGAACAAATTTATGAAAAGTCTTTGCCATTTTGAAAGAGGATAAACAATTTTTGAGACGTCTGGAATACTGGGTGATGGCAGAAGATGGGACAGAAGAACAAAGAATCATAGTTCAGTGACCTTTAACCTATGCTGCCTAGAGCCCCTGGATTCCAGCAGAGCTCCTTCTGGGTCCCCCTCAGGCAGAGGTGAGACGAGTGTCAGGACAAAGGGACTTTGGACAGGACTCTGATTTCCCCCACCCCACTTCATTCCATGCTGTGTGAGCTCCAAGGAAGATCTCATATGACTAAGAGTCAATTGCTGAAGGATTTGAGGATCCAAGATTCTAGTTTAATACCTGACAGACCTAAACCAAGGGATGAATGGACTCACCAAGGTCAAACACGCAAGTTGGAATACAGCCGAAATAGCAGTCAGATCCCTGGCTCTGCTCTGGTATTTTTTCCATTTTACAGTCTGATGTGAGGATCTTCCTAGAATCAAAGGGGAAGGTGAAAGAAAGAGAAAAAAGACAACCTTAGTTTTTCCCATGGTTGGTGGAGAGAATTCTGGTCCCAAACATCACACACACACACACACACACACACACACCCCTCACCTGGGAACCTGGGAAAACCTGTCACACTAGCTCCAAGCCTCAGTGGTACCCAATATATATACATGTCTTATAGGCAGTGTAGGCAAAGAACCATTTCGATCTGTTTAATCCACATGAAATGGAGAAAATATTAATGGTTATTTACCATACCCCACTACCTTCCTGGTCCTCCAAACATAGATATATCTCCAACAGAATCCTCAGTTTTGCCGAGTGGTGTGATAGAAAGAAATATCAATTGGTGAAGATAAAAAATCCCTAAATTGCTTGAAATCAGCAGCAAATGACAGCCATGGACCAATTCTGGCCCACTTCCTGTTTTTGTAAATAAAGTTTTATTGGCACACAGCCACGCCCATTCATTTCCTTATCATCTACTGCTGCTTTCAAGTTTCAAGGACAGAGCTGAGTAGTTGTAACAGAGAACATATAGCCCACAAGCCTAAAACATTTGCTATCTGGCCCTTCACAGAAGAAGTTTGACGATCCTTCTCCAAGTAAAAGTCTACAGAAATTAGAATAGCCCAGGAAAGAGGAGCCGGAGGAAACAGCCCGAGAGGAAAGGAGAAGAAAGATAGTTGATGGAGAAAGAGGGAAAGACGGGTGGGGTGATTCGGCAGCTGCCATGAAGAGAAACTTCGGAAAATGCGATGTTCCAGGGGAGTTTGTGGAGTATTGCCGTAGAATATGAACACAGCGTAGTCCCTTGGTCCCCCCGGGAGGAAGGCTTCAATTTTTTTTTTAAACTGTATTATTTTTTAAAACTTTTGGAATATATTTGTGATTTTTGTTAAAGCCAAATTTTGTGAGATTTGCCTAGGATAGAAGGTGCTGGGTGAATTCAGGGACAACCCAGGAGGACTAGTTATATTTGGGGTATAAAAAAAAAGAAAAAACTCTTAACAAAGACTGTTAGTAAACGTAGAGAAATTGAGACTTCATCCCCCTTCTCCCTTTCTAATGCTGCTCCGTCCAGGCCACAGGATGACTGCAGATGAGAGAAGCATCCATGGCCAGCTCAGGGCAATGATCGTAGTGACTGAACTTGGGCCCTGGATATGTTATCAGACACTTTCTGTTCGCCACTTCATTGAGCTTTAGAGAACCCCAGCAAGAGGCACTGTTATTAGCTCCATTCTACAGAAAGGAAACTGAAGCTCAGAGAAAACAGGTGGCCGCTCATAGGCCAAAGTGGAGAGGTAACCCTGACTCCAGAGGACGCTCACATGGTTGGCCTCCTGCCCCATTTTCAGAGGGTTCCAGGTCACAAGTTCACCCAGAGGTGCTGGCCAGATGCCCACCGCATTGTCAAAGACTATCAGCCCCCACAGACCACGTCCTGAGATGTCTGGAAGGCCTTGGAGGGGGCCCCAGCCCTGTTCCCCACCATCTAAACCTCACATCCCTCCTATCCTACTGTTCCCTTCCTTTTCCGGAGAACCTCTTCTGTTTCCTTCACTGCATCCATGCTCTCCTCCTACCTACTCCTTTCATTCCTGCTCCCTGTCTGTGACATTTTTGTTTATTCACTCCCCAGAATCTGAGCCTACAGTTTTCCCTTGGTTCCAGGACTCCCCGAGCCCCACCATCCTCACCCCCGCAGATACCAAAATCCACGGATGCTCAAGTCCTTATATAAAACAGTGTAGTATTTGCATGTAACCTACACACACCCTCCCATCCTCCTGCATACTTTAAATCATTTGTGGATTATTTATAATACCTAATACAATGTAACTTCTGTATAAACAGTTGTTATACTATATTGTTTAGGGAATAATGACAAAAGTCTGTACATGTTCAGTACAGATGCAACTGTCATAAGCCTGTCGATCCGTGGTTGGTTGAATGCGAGGATGCAGAGCCCATGGATACGAAGGGCTGACTGTTCACAAAGACACATACGATATAGCACAATCACACAAAAAATTAGGAGTCGATGAGAAATGAATACTTCTAAAGGAAATACAAGAAGGGCCTTGATAAAACTAAGTATTCCATAAAGTCTCACATAATCACAAGAGGTCGGACAGACAGTTTGGGTTTCCAGCAGCCGACCGGGAGAGGAAGTCTGTGTCCACACGGTTGAAGCAAAGTGGTATTTTTCCTCATTCTAAAACAAGAAAGTCTGTTCTCCCGTGAGTCCTTCTTAAGACTCTGTGATATGTAGTGAATCCGATCTGCAGCAACATTTCTGAGTAAATTCTCTGAAAATTCTCACTAGGCCCTTCTTTATTTATTCAGCATGCTCAGCAATATTTATTTAACAAATATCTACCAAGTGCCTACTATGAGCCAGGCAATGTGGTAAGCATCAGGGGCACAATGATGAACAAGACAGGCGTTGACCCTGCTCCCACGAGGCAGAAGGGGCTACAGTTATAGGCCCTCAAACCAAAGATCCAGTGAAAGCATTCAAACTAGCAGGGGAGGGGGCATGTAAATGTCTCTCTCCCAGTGTGCAGTTTTCAGAGACCTAATGACACTGGGTATGAGATGCTGGAGAGAAGTCACCGAGCTAAATTTGGCCTGCAGCCTGGGTTTTTTGAGTGCTTAGTACTTACAAATGTGTGTCTGGATATATACACTATGATACAGACATACATACGATTTGCTACATTTTAAAAACCCGCCCTTGTCCCTACGGCCTTTCACCCAGCCCTCCTGAAACGTTTGCCAGCCTCGTCTTCTCCCCATTTGAGATTTTGCCAGGAAAAAAAAAAAAGGTCATCTCAGGAATTTCAAGGTTAAAAAAGAAAAATTAGGAGACCAGTCCTCAGGCATCTCGCTTTAGATCCAAGACTGACTGTCTTCAATCCTCACGGAGATCAAATGGAATAATTCATCCTGGCAGGCAGATCCCAGAAATTCCACAAGCGGCTGCCTCACCAAGGGATGGACATTTTATCAAATGAACAATACCCTGAAGACTTCAGGCGTCTCGGTTTGCGATCTGTCGATTCATAACTTGGAAAAGCGGGGAAAACCTGAAAGCTGAGAACTTATATCTGAGAACAGATAAAAGTTCAAAGTGGTCCCATGGGAAGAGACTTAATTTTACAGTCAGCCAGAGAATGTCAGAGAGAAGGAAAAGAAAACACACACACACACACACACACACACACACACACACAGAATGCACATTCCTAATGTATTTCCGCAGGATGCGAAGTAGGATCACCTTCAGGTGGTGGAGCCACGTTGTATCTGTTTCAAGGCCCTCCTACAGCTAGAGCATTTGTAAAAGGTATGCTACAATGTGAACCACGATTTCCACTCCAAGCGCTTGCAGCATCTAATTCTGTGCGTTAGAGTGCTTGGGTCTGAAAACAATTAAGATGTAAATTTCACCTCTTGCTGCGCCCAAATAAAATATTTATCAAAAAAGGGAGAACTCAAAAAGGTTGCAATGGGGAATTCTGCTTTCGATTAGGTCAGAGTCCAGTGTGAGAGCCATCCCTGTGGACAAGCAGTCAGGCCACTGCAGCAGTCACCATTCCCTGGGGATAAGAAGGAGGAAAGCGGGGGAGAGAGAGGACTGTTATTAACAGAGCACCAGCTTTGCGCCAGACACTGTTTGTATTTTTTATCTATCACTAATAACAAATTACTCCAGCATTTAGCAGGTTAATCACATTTATTTTTCACAGTTTCTGAAAGTCAGGAAACAAGGCGTGGCTTCGCTGGGTGCCGCAGGCTCAGGGTCTCTCACAGGCTGCAATCAAGGTGTCGGCAGGGTCTGCAGTCATTGCAAGGCTCCCCTGGAGGAAGAGCTGGTTCCAAGTTCTCTCCGTGGCTGTGCGCAGGTGTCCAGCGCTCGCTGGCTATCTGCTGGAGACATCAGTTGCTTGCCGCACGGACCTCTTCACGGGGCAGCTCATCACACAGCAGCTGGCTCCCCTCAAAGCCAGCAAGGGAGAGAGCAGGGAGGGTGCCCAAGATGGAAGCCACAGTCTTTTTGTAACCTAATCTTGGAAGTGACACCCCCCCCCCTTTGCCACATTCTGTTCCTTAGAAGCAATTCACTAAGTCTGGCTCCTATCCAAGTTGAAGGGATCACACGAGAGCACACACAGCAGAAGGCAGGGATTGTTGGCATCATCGTAGAGCTGCCAACCACACGGGGCCAGGCTTTTTACATCTGTTATTGAAAACAAAGCATGGTAGGAAGTATTATTCTTCCTGACTGTGAGGACTCTGTAGCTGAGGCCGTGGACGTTTGAGAAAACTAAGACAACCCTACGGCTTTGTAACAGAGCCAGGATTCAAACTGAACAACCATCCACTTCCGGCAACATCATAGACTAAGAAGCAGAAACTACAAAGGGGATTTTCTTTTACTCTCTTCCTTGGCAGTGTTTTCTTCACCTTGGAGGAAATCCGTATTTTAAAAGGGCAAATTAACGCCTCGTGTGGCACAATAGTTTCCCACAGAACTATCTTGTTTTGTTTGCTGAGAAATTCCTTTAAGATCTTTTACATGGAACTCTAATAAATTAAACATTTAAAAGCATATCTGCTCTAGTTCAGACAGCAGGTGGGGAGGGGAGGGGAGCTGGGGGGACGGGACATGTCTCTATCCAAACGACCTCCCTCTCTCCCTCTTAGAGGCCTGAGGTGTGAGGAATTGGTTTGAAAACTTATGAGGACAGTAGAAAGGACAGTGAAATCTATGGGTGCAGAGATTTAGAAGCAGAAAAATCACCTGCGAGCTGAGAGGTGGGAGGCAATGGCTGCTCCGATCTCAGCCTCCCTTTCCGCATCTGGAAGAGCGAGAGAATGCTAAAGCCTGCTCCACAAGGAGAGATGGAAGTCCCAGAGAGAGCCCTGGGCATGTGCTAGTTAATGACACTTAACAAATGCCAGTTTACATTTTTAGACTAAAGAATTATTAAGTACTGAGATATTATTAGACTTCCTTTCTAGAAAGAGGGGAAAAAAGCAAGAGCCTCAGATGCCAGGTAAGATTGATGCTGTGAAACACAAAAGTCACGAAAAGAATATTCAATCCTACACATAAAGAATGAGTGGGATGCTTGCTTTCTAGCCACAAAAGGATAGCTGATACCAGACTTTCCTTCTCCTGGTAAATAACTGGAGAACTGGACAGAATACATTGAATAACTGATTTCAGACACAGACAACAGGCAGTGCAGGACCACTAGGCTTGAGAGAAGGGAAACATGTGAGGTGAGGCCCAGGATGGCCCTGACGTCCTGCCTGGGTGATGCAGTATGGCACAGGCATGGGGGGATGGGACAGGGAGAGGGAATCAAAGGAGAATCTGGTACCTCATTGGGATGAGATGGCAAAAGCTAGAGCTAACGGTGATTGAGGTACCTAGAAGTCGTAGGGCTGGTACTAGAGAGAAGGTATCTAAGGAAAGAAGCTCCAGAAGCTTGCATAGGAGTCCTCTCGAGTCTTTGGCTGAACACTAAGCTTTGAATGCACAGGGCAAGACTCCGGGAGGGCAGGCAATGAACTACACAGGGCGGAGAGATGATGAGTCACAACCAGCGAGGGTAGATAGACTATTCAACATTGTGGGCATTCAGTACAGACTAGAAAGGGCCACATCTCAGAAATAGGGTTAATCTAGCCCTACACCCACCCAAACAAAGCTTTTTTTAAAACCTTGAATGAGAGATCCTCAAGTAAATTAACTTTCTGCTGGAATGACACACAGGACTGTGGAACAAAGAAGACATCAAAATGTAGACATCCAAGAACTTAGCATCCATGAAGTAGAGCATACAATGGAAAAAAAATCTGGACATGGAAAGAAGCAGAAAATGAGACACATAGCGAAGGAAGAAAATATCAGTTGATAGAAACAGACTCAAAAGATAGAGGATGGAATTAGCAGACAAAGATTTAAAAGAGCTCAAGTTCAAGGACTTAAAGAAAACAAAATATAAAAAGGGCAAATAGAAAATCTCAATTGAGCCATGAAAAGCTACATAAAAGAACCACACTACACAAATATTGGGATACCTGACATCCAGAAGATTGACGACACGAAATGCTGACAAGGGTATGGAGCAGCAGGAACTCTGATTTGTTGCTGGTGGGAATGCAAAATGGTGCAGCCACTTTGGAAAACAGTTGGGTAGTTTCTTAAAAAGCTAAGCATAGGTTTACATATGATCCAGTAATCATACTCCTTGGTATTTACCCAAATGAGTTGAAAACCTATGTCTAAACAAAAACCTGCATATGAATGTTCATAGCAGCTTTATTCATAACAGCCAAAACTTGGAGGCAACCAAGACGTCCTTCACAGGAGAATGAATAAACAAACTGTGGTCCATACATACGATGGAATGACGTTCAACAATAAGAAGAAATCAGCTATCAAGCCACAAAAAGACCTGGGGGAATCTGAAATGCACATTGTTAAGCGAAAGGAACTAGTCTGAAAAGGCTGCATACTGTATGATTCTAACCATATGATGTTCTGGAAAAAGTAAAACCATGAAAACAGTAAAAAGATCAGTGATTGTCAGGGGTTTGGAGGAAGTGAAGAAGGAAGAGATGAATAGGTGGGGCCCTGGGGGTTTTAGGAGGGTGAAACTATGCTGTATGACACTCTAATGGTGAATACATGCCATCAAGCATTTGTCAAAACTGTACAACACAAAGACTGAACCCTAATTTAAACTGTAAACTGTGGACTTAGTTAATGATAATGTGTGAACATTGATTCATTGATGGCCGCAATTGTACGACACTAATACAAGGCGCTAACAACAGAGGAATCTATGTAGAGGGGAGACAGGAGGGGGAATATATGAGAATGCTCTGTGATTTCTGCATAATTTTTCCGTAAACCTAAAACTACTCTAAGAAATAAAATCTATTAATTAAATAAAGAACCAAATTCTAAAACTGAAAAATACAATATCTGAAATTTTTAAAATTCAGTGAATGGGATAAGCAGATTAGACCCTGCAGAACTAGAGGTCAGTAAATTTGTAGATGAAACAATACAAAGTGTCTGCAATAACGCACAAAGAGGAAACAGGCTAAATTAAATGAGCAGCAGAGTCTAATAGACATGAAATTAGAGTCCCAAAGGAAAGGAGAGAGATTAGAGTAGACAAAATATTTGGAGAAATAGCAGATGGAAAATTTCCAAGTTTGATGACAAATATTAACTTATAAATTAAAGACCAATAAACTCCAAGAATGATAAGCAAAGAAAAACACACTAAGACTTACGATAATCCAATTGTGGTAAACCAAAGATAAAAATCTTAAAAGCATGGGGCCAACCCAGTGGGGCAGTGGTTAAGTTCGCATGTTCTGCTTCTCAGTGGCCCAGAGTTCGCCGGTTTGGATCCCGGGTGCAGACACAGCATCGCTTGGAAAGCCACGCTGTGGTAGGCGTCCCACGTATAAAGTAGAGGAAGATGGCATGGATGTTAGCTCAGGGCCAGTCTTCCTCAGCAAAAAGAGGAGGATTGGCAATAGTTAGCTCAGGGCTAATCTTCCTCAAAAAAAACAATCTTAAAAGCAGCCAGAGAAGAGACACCTAACATACAGGGGGAAAAATAACAGTAATTTCCACTGACTTTTTACTGGAAATAATGCAACCCAGAAAATAATAGAACAACGTCTTTGAAGTGCTGAAATAAAAACCTTGTCAATCTAGGGGCTGGCCCTGTGGCCGAGTGGTTAAGTTCGCGTGCTCCGCTGCAAGCGGCCTAGTGTTTCGTTGGTTTGAGTCCTGGGCGCGGACATGGCACTGCTCATCAAGCCACGCTGAGGCAGCGTCCCACATGCCACAACTAGAGGGACCCACAACGGAGAATATACAACTATGTACTGGGGGACTTTGGGGAGAAAAAGGAAAAAATAAAATCTTTAAAAAAAAAAAAAAAAACCTTGTCAATCTATAATTCTATATCTGGAGCAAACACCCTTCAAATTGTTGGCAAAATTGGGGCCAGCCCCTTGGCCAAGTGGTTAAGTTCGTGTGCTCTGCTTCAGCAGCCCAGGGTTTCACTGGTTCGGATCCTGGGTGCGGACATGGCACCACTCATCAGGCCATGCTGAGGCAGCATCCCACATGCCACAACTAGAAGGACCAAGAACTAAAACATACAACTATGTACTGGGGGGCTTTGGGGAGAAGAAGAAAAAAACATAAGATTGGCAATAGATGGTAGCTCAGGTGCCAATTTTTGCAAAAAAAATGATGGCAAAATAAAGAAATTCTAAGACAGACCGAAACTGAAAAAACTCATAGTTAGAAAACTTATACTATAAGAAACATTGAAGGAAATTATTCAGGAAGAAAGAAAATTATGCCAGCTGGAAATTTAAGTTTACCCAAAAAATCATGAAGACCACCACAAACAGAAAATATATGGGTAAATTTAAAGACTTTTTCTCTCATTTCTTAATTTTTTAAAAGGTAATTAATTATTTAAATCAAAATAGTAATGATGTATTTGGGGTTTATAACATTCGTAGAAGTAAAATGTGAGAATACAATAGCACAAAAGAATAAGAAGAGGGGCCAGCCAGGTGGCAGAGTGGTTAAGTTCACATGTTCCACTTCTCAGCAGCCTGGGGTTCGAGGTTCAGATCCCGGGTGCAGACATGGCACCGTTTGGCAAGCCATGCTGTGATACGTGTCTCACATATAAAGGAGAGGAAGATGGGCACGGATGTTAGCTCAGGGCCAATCTTCCTCAGCAAAAAGAGGAGGAATGGCAGCAGATGTTAGCTCAGGGCTAATCTTCCTCAAAAACAAAATGGAATTGAATTAGTAATTAATAACAAGATTTCAGGAAAATCCATAAGTATTGGAAATTAAGCATTGCACTTCTAAATAACTCATAAATCAAAGGAGAAATTAGACAATATTATTAAAGATATTTTCTTTATCAGGCATTTAAGAAAGATATAATGTCAATCCTAAACAAATACTTCCCAAAACCTGGAGGAGGAGAACACAATTCCAGCCTCACTGTGTGAGGCCAGCATAAACCTGATGTCACAGCCAGACAAAAATATCACAAGACAAGAAAACCGCAGGCCAATATAACTTATGAACATATATCATTCAAGAACAGTCTTCATGAAAAATCCTTAACACAATATTAGCAAATCAAACCCAACAATGTGTTACCAAATACAACAAAATATGACCAACTGGGATTTATCACAGGAATGCAAGGTTGGTTAACATTCAAATATCAACTAATAAAATTTGTCACATTAACAGAATAAGGGAGGGACGATGATCATCTCCACAGGTGCTGAAAAAGCTTTTGACAATTCATGATATAGAGGGGGAAAAACTCACAAACCAGGAAAAGAGGAAACCTCCTCAAACCTAATAAATATTACCTTTGAAAAGCTTACAATTAACATTATATTTAATGCTTTCCCACTTAGATCAGGAAAAAGGCTGGGATGTCCACTCTCACCTCTTCTATTCAACATTGTACTGGAGGCTCTAGGCGTGTAATGAAAGAAGAAAACGAGATGAAAGCCATATAGAAGGGACTCGAAGAAGTAAAACTGCCTTTATCTCAGACAATATAATAGTGTCGGAACTGCTAAGGAATCAAAAACAAACAGTTAGAGAGTTAATAAGTGAATTTATCAATGTCACAGGATACATAGACCTAAACATAAAAGCTAAAACCATAAAAACGTCTAGGGAAAAAATAGGAGAACATTTCTGTGAACATGGGCTAGATAAAATTTTTTAGTTAGGATATAGAAATCAGTAACCATAAAAAAATTGAAAAGTTGGACTTTATCAAAATGCTTTTTTAAAAAAATAGAATTTGGCTTATCAAAAGACAGTGTTAAGAAAATGAATAAGCAAGCCACAAACTGGGAAAAAATATAACAAATATTTGACACAGAACATGTATATATATATGTGTGTGTGTGTGTGTATATATATCTTCTACAACTAAATAATAAAAAACAAACAACCCAATAAACAATGGGCAAAAGATTTGAACAGACATTTCACAAAAGAAGACACATGCGTATAAAAATTTACTCAACATCCGTAGTCGCCAGGGATTAGCAAATTAAAACTACAGTGAGGCACCATGAGTGTGCAATGGGATATACCCGAAAATGGCTAAAATGAAGCACAAATTTTTGTGAAGATGTGGAACACCCAGAACTCCTGTAGCTTGCTGGTGGGCTTATAAAATCTCACAACCACTCTAGAAAGAGTCCTGGCAGTGGCTTAAAGTGTTAAACGTGTATTCAGTCGACAACCAGCAATTCCAATCTAACATGTTTACCTAGGAAAAACAAAAGCACGTATCCACAAAAAGTCTTTTACAAACTTGTTCATAGCAGCTTTATTCTTAACAGCAGAAAACTGGTAGCAGCCCAGGCGCCCACCCAGAGGGGAAAGGATAAACCATGGTGTGTTCATCCAGTGGGATAACACTCAGCAATCAAAACAAACGCACTACTGAGATGCAAAGCAGAAGGGTAACGCTGAGGGAGACGCCTTCACACAAAGTACACGCTGCTCCATTTACACGGTTCCATTTACAGGAAGTTCTAGAACTAACCTTCGGTGACAGAAATCAGGACAGCGGTTATCCTGGGGAGGGCAGAATGACTAGGAAAGGGCAGCGCGGAGCCTTCTGGGGTTGTTCAAGTGTGTCAGTAAGAGTCTGGCTTACATGGGTATATACGTTTGTCCAAACTTATTGAACTATACTGAAGATCTGTGCACTCACTCTATTTAAAGCTCAATTTTACAAACTCTTAGGTTTTATTTGTAGAAAGTGATGATTTTAAAATGGAAATACAGCGAACCTAGACAAGCCAAACAATTTTGAAAAAGAGAAAGAGGATCAGAACTCACACACCAGATGTCAACACTTACTATAAAGCCAAGGTAATCAAGACTCTGTGGTATTGGTAACAAAAGACACGCAAATCAGTGAACAGAACAGAGTCCAGAAAGGTCCACGTTTATATGACCAATTGATTTTTGGGTCCAGGAACCTAAGGAATTCAATGCGGGAAAGGATCGTTTTTTCAATAAAAAGCACTGGAACAAATAGCTAGCTATGGGGGGAGAAAACGAACTTCAACTCTTGCCTCACACCATACACAAAAACTAATTCAACACGGATCATACATATCCGCATATAAATAAATAAATAAATAAATAAATAAATAAATAAATAAATAAAACTGCCAGAAGAAACCACGGGAGAATATCTTTTGCAACTTTGAAGTAGACATAGATTTCTTAAACAGGATTGAGAAAGCATTAATCCTAAGGGGAAAATCTGATACATTAGACTTCATCAAAATTGAAAATTTTTATGAACAGTCATCCTTAAGAAAAAGAATAAGTTAGGCACAGACTAAGCAAAAATATTCACAAAACATATCTGGCAAGCCTATGAGTCCAAAATATATAGAGAACTCCTCAAACCTCAATTATAAAAAGACAACCCAATTTTCTTTTTATTGAGGTCACAATAGTTTATAACATTGAGAAATTTCAGTTTATATTATTAGTTGTCACTCACCATATAAATGCACCCCTTCACCCCTCGTGCCCACCCCCCAATCCCATCCCCCCACCATGTGTTTATCGTGATTTTTTTTTTTTTTTTTTTGGTGAGGAAGATTGTCCCTGAGCTAATATCTGTTGTCAATCTTCCTCTATTTTGCATGTGGGATGCCACCACAGCATGGCTTGATGAGTGGTGTATAGATCCACACCCAGGATATGAACCTGCAAACCCTGGGCCACTGTCGAAGCAGAGTGCATGAACTTAACCACAACACCACTGGGCCAGCCCCAAGACAACCCAGTTTTTAAAATGAGTCAAAAGACTAGAGCAGGTAGTTCAGAAAAGAATACATACGGTGGCGGGTAAGCACCTGGAGAAAGGGCCCGCCAGCACTAGTCATCAGGGAAATGCAAATTAAAACAAAAATGAGGCCCCGTTATACACTCACAACCATGGCTGACACGTAAAAGACGGACACCACCAAATGCTGGTAAGGACGTGGAGCAACAGGAATTGTCATACATTAATGTCAGTAGTGCAAAATGGCCACTTGGGAAATCTGTCTGGCAATTTCCCTTAAAGTTAAATATTCACCCACCGTATGACCCAGCAATTCCACTTCTATGTATTTACCCAAGAGAAATGAAAATGTATGCACAGTGAGACTTGTACAGAATACCCACCCACATCATCTTTATTTATGAGAGCCAAAAGCTAGAAATGACCTGTGTCCTTCAACAAGTGAACAGAAAAACAATCGAATTATAATCATCCAACAGAATGTTACTCAGCAATAAAGAGGATGAATTACTGACACATGCAAAGTGAATGAGCCTCAAAGACACTATGCTTTAAAAACCAGATACAAAAGAATACATCCTTAGCTCAGGGCCAATCTTCCTCACAAAAAAAAAAAAAAAATACATCCTGTACAATTCAATTTATATGGAGGTTTAGAACAGGCAAAATTAATCACTGTTGGAAGAAATCAGAGCAGTGTTTTCCTGGGGGCCGGGGCCCCGGGTGGCAGGATGGACGGGAAGGAGCGGAGGAATGTTCTGGAGTGATGGAA